>NC_143251.1:19408000-19709500 GCF_984573655.1 Nuphar pumila
ACCTTCCTCCTACCCACTACCATTTTCAGGTCCCTCTCTCTCTCTCTGAGAGGGTGAAAGGTACCATTTTCAGGTCTCTCTCTCTCTCTCTCTCTGAGAGGGTGAAAGGCCATCCTGACTATGTCTAAGCTAGGGATGGCAGTGGACCGGGGGACAACGGAGCTCGGCCCCACCTCACCCCATTTGGACCGAGGATGAAGCCCATGAAACGGGGATGAAGGTTAAAATCTATCCCTGTCCCAATCCCCGCCTAGCCCCACCCCGTACCCATCCTTTAAGGGATGACTATAGACTAAGGGGAAACGGGGCCCCGCCTCGCCCCCATTTGGAACGGGGATGGAGGACATGAAACGGGGATGGAGGTTGAAATCCATTCCCGTGCGGGGATGAAGGTTCAGATTTTGAAACGGGGTGCGGGTGGAGACCTTGTCCCCCACCCCTGCCCCGTTCCACTGCCATCCCTAGTCTGAGCCTGTAGCATAGGGGGGGGGGGGTGAAAATTGGCATTTTGAACTAAACCATGAAATTCATAGGAAACTAGAGCATGACTCATGCTTACTGAGCCCAAAGAGGCAATGGGTACATAACTTATCCCAGCAATCAATTAACTCCTTTAGGAGACTGCATCTCATTGTTCACACTTTTTCTGAGAAAAAGTGGAGAAAGCAGTTGAAATAGAAAACTAGACGAGAAAAGGAAAATTAAATATTCATATCGACAATAGCCTATTGAAAAGAATGCAAGAATATAAAAGTCTCATTTTTCATCTTCCTGGTAAATGTCAAAGGTCAGAAATACAGAAGAATTAATAGGTCAGTCAGTTGACACATTCAAACTCAATTAACTGTTGAAGGGGCTTTGAACCGAGCACATTGTGATTGCACAACAGAACAGCTTCACAAAGAGATGAACTGAAACAACTGAAGCAAAAGAAAAATTCAAAAAGATTGTATTCAGGCCAGCAATGCAAGCAGTAAATTAGGAATCTTTTCATTGCAATAAGTTCAGCAGCAGAAGCTGATAATGGCATCATTAACACTTAAATTTTACATATGACTAGAATGCAGGTGGTCTGGATTCCCTTACAATCTTTACTATAAAATCGCGGGGAGACAAACCCAGCAACAAAACTGGCAATAACATATCATTGGATGAGAAGGCATTTCAACTTTGAACAGCAGAGCATGGAAAGAATCATCATCAGGCAGGGTCTCTTCATGGAATGCTCAGTAACCGACCAGCAAGTTGTACGACGAGCAAGGACCAAAATTATTTGACTGCAAGCTTGAATGCCTTCTCATTCTTATTTTGAATTATGATAAAGCGCTCCTCATAGTTCTTCCTTCTAGAAAGAGGGCATATGCCCCGCCCCTCCAATTCCATCCCATGAACTAATTTACAGTGCTCCATGGATCTATCAAGAAGAATCGTAGGAAATTCTACTTTTTGATCATCCCAACCACCAGAAGACTTATCTGAAGGAGAAAAATAATAAGATTTCATCCAACTTTTGCTTATTCAAAAATTTCAATGAGTCAAGCAGTAGACTCAAATCCAACTTAAGGGTGCACATCCTCACAAAGGGAGATGCCAAAGCACAAACTGTTGGGCACATCTTGTGGATAAACAAGTAGAACAGAGACATTGCACATATACACAGAACAACTGGCTATTACCTCCCAAGAGACACAGAAGCCTCGCATCCACAGTCTTCATGGTAACATGGGCCTTGTTACCAATTTCTCACACACGAGCCTTTCCACAAATTAGACTGATTAACAGGTCCTGAGAGTAGACATGCCGAAGGCCCATTTACTGTCTCAACAAATAAGATACACGGAATAAACATCAAAAGCCTCAATGCATTGTTCTAGTGAGTTTGCACTTGGAAATGAAAATGGTAGCCGTGTAGTTAAGACTACATAGCTTCAAAAGCTCAGCAGATCGCTGTTTCAATGCTGGATTGCAACCACTCTGTATCACAAGCAGAAGCTTTGCTGCCAATCCAGCCTCCACAGCAACAGAAGCACACTCCTCTGGAGATAGCTTACAAACTTCCCACAAGATGGATAGAGCACACTGAGTACAATTCTCTGAAACTCTCATAAGCAGCCTCACTAAGTTTGGTATTGTACAAGGGCAATCCTTCAGAGCTGTTCTTCCTTCTGGTATAGTAGAGAGGAGATCCAAGGTGAAGAGTGCATCCTCCAAACAATCCGAATTCAAATTAGGCAATAGCTCCACCAACTGAGACACTGCTCCTATACTAACAACCAGATTCTTAACCTGCATATAGGAACAAACCGTCTTCAACAGCCGAAGCCCTGCTGCAATTCCATTCGGGTATCGTCTATCCTTCACCAATCTCAGCAAACCCACCAACAAGCTGAGGCTCGACACAATCTCCGATCTGAAATCCTTCTCATCCACCATCAGCTCAATGAGCTTGGTACAATTGATCTTCGTCTCCATGGTCCCTTCGTTTAGCATATCCACCAACAGTGAGACCTTTGCCGGCTGCATCAAGCCCGTCTTCGCCTCCGAATCGAGATCCAAGTTTACCAGAATGGCGATAGCTTCCGAACCAACAGCATGAGAAGTGAAAGGACCAAGGAGCGAAGATATGATCCCGACTCCGCCCTCATCGACCACGGCCTTCTTCGCAGATGCATGGGCAGCCACAACCTGATGAAGCTCCTTGAGGGCCTGAACCCTGGCCTGCCCCTTGACCTTTCTGAGGGATTCCAGAAGCTCAGTCACCCTACCCTGCACATCTTCAGATCTCTTCTTGTGGAGCAGATACTTTTGGGAGTACCAGCTGTAGATGAGGTGGGAGAGGGTCTTGTTGGGTGTGATTGAATCATCCCACAGTTCCTGCATAGTGGTAGGGCATGTGAAGTGCCCAAGGGAGAGCCATTTCAAGATGTTGCATCTCTCATACGTCTGGCCAGTGCAAAGGGTGACGGGTTCCTGCATAGGCTCCAGAGAGATGGGGCAGATGAAGACAGAGGGCACCTCAATACTTTCCAGCTCGTCAATCACCATCCCCAAATCCAGCTTCTCCCCAGATGGAATCTCATCCTTACCAATCACAGTACCACAATCCAGATCAAGGACATTGTTCACCTCTCCATCCTTCCTCCAAGAGGACAGCTGAAACAATGGCATCATCCCCAAGCCCAACAATCAGAATCAGAGTCCCAAAGCCCCAAACTTCTCCAAGATCCCTAACAGTCCCTAAAAACAAAGAGATGGGTTGATCCACCCATGTGGGTCATGGAAAGCAGAAAAGAGGAGGGGAGGAAGCAATACAAAGAAAGACATTCATTGACCATTCACAACCATATGAAAACACACACCACCAATGATCATCATCATCATCATCTGATGCACCACTGTCATCATGCTAAAAAACCCAAGCTCAAAAAGGCACTACCCACCATGGTCCACTCATCAAAATCACAACCCAAGACGCAAAAGAGTGAGAGAAGACTAGAAACCCACCTCAAAAGATCACCATTCATTCCACCACAGCAAAAGCACTCTCATTTCACTCGTTCCTCGTGCAAACAAGGGAGGGCAAAAAGAGAGAAAAGGAAAAATGAAGGAGATCCCCCCACCCCTTTGAAATGAAATCCCCTCTAAAGGGTAAGAGAAGACCCGTGAGATCAAAGAAAAGGCTCTAAAGGAAAATCATACCAGTCTGGTGGGGAAGATGAGAACAAAGTCCTTGGTAGGGAAACGCACCAAAGGCCCCTCTGCAACGTCTGCTCCCCTTTTTCCCTTTGCTTTTTTTTTCTTTTTTAATTTTTCCCCTTTTTTACAATAAAGGGCTGTGGTCTAATAGAGAAATAAATTTGTTTTGTGAGTAATATTGATTTTTTTTTAATGGTTACAGCCGGTGGCACGTGCCTCGGCCAACGCACCACACGTGCAGTCATGTCACCTGTCAAAACACAAGGCTCTCTGTTCAGCCTGTTTTTTTTTGCTTTGAAAAAAAAAGAATGCCACATGCATCCTCCTTCCCATCTAGGGGTTAAATATCCCTGGAGTCCAAAATTCTAACAAAATATCAAGTACACCCTTGGGGGCAAAAGGCAAAAGTTTCTCCGCTTCTTCTATGAGTCACTCATGACTCGTTCCCTCTCTTTTTTTTCCATTTTCCATTTTTATCAGGTCTATTGAACAACAAGCAACATGTGAGCCTAAGAAACGGCAAGATATCATCTAATGTTCTTGTCTATTAGTGGGAAAAATAAAATAAAGAATCCCTTTCATTATACCCTTCATACCACTTCACATTTTCCATGGCAATCTCAGCTAATTGTGATTCATTTTTAGCTAATACTGGGGGGACAACATGTATTTCTTCTTTGTGTAATTTCACATTAATAGTGTATAAGAGGACACAAGAAATTGGATTAACTTTCTTGGTCGCTTGTCAATATTAAAAAGAGAGTGGCATTGGTCTACGGCGAATAGGTGATGTAAAGAAGAAGGGGGGGAAAGAGAAATTGTTTTCATAGAAGTAAGCAGGTGTACAAATATATTTTTCTCTAAGGAAATATATGATAAAATTTGTAGGGAGAGGGGTGGCAATGATAATTGACGTCCACGAGCAAAAACTAAAAACTCTTTCTCGCATATTTTCCAGCCGTCGATCTGGATATTCGGACGGATACCGATCCATCGAAAATTCAAAAAAAGGAAGGGATGAGGAATGAAGGGCACCCCTCGAAATGGCAAATCGAATATTTTTTTGTTCTTCGATTATTTAAAAAACCAGGCACCCTCTTTTTTAAAGTGCCAGCTCAGCTTTTGACTGTTGGTCCTTTGACTGTACTCCCCTTACACCCTCCTCTCTCTCTCTCTCTACAGCGGACACCCCCCCCCCCCACAGGACACAACACACCCTCCCTCTGTACAGTGCACAGTCCACACAATGACACAAGTTACAACCTCTCTCCCTCTCCTACTCGCTTTCCAGTAGACAGACCCCATACACCCTCTTCTTTCTCTCTCTAGAGTACACCCCAGTACCCCCACACACCCTCCTCTCTCTCTCTCTCTACAGCGGACACCCCCCCACAGGACACAACACACCCTCCCTCTGTACAGTGCACAGTCCACACAATGACACAAGTTACAACCTCTCTCCCTCTCCTACTCGCTCTCCAGTAGACAGACCCCATACACCCTCTTCTTTCTCTCTCTAGAGTACACCCCAGTACCCCCACACACACCCTCTTCTTTCTCTCTCTAGAGTGTACACACCCAAACCCCAAAACACCCTCTTATTTTTTTTCTCTCTCTCTCTATATATATATCTTACTTTCTCTCTCTACAGTGTAACCATACCATGGGCTTCATCTTGATCCTAATACAACCTTGCATGCATGGCAAGTCGTGGCGGGTCAGCAATGTTGGATCGCCACCCAACCACAGGAGGACACGTAGCACATGAACACAGTCTGTGCTGTCTCTTCCTGGCTAATTAATTGGGAACACTTCCAAAGATTAGTGTGCCAAAATTACACAGTTTATCATGATACCATTCCCTAATCATGTGATTTTTTTTGCACTTTTCAAAACTACCATCATTTTTTTTTTGTTTTTTCAAAATTCTACTTTTTTTTTTTGGGGGTTTTGTGAATATAGGAATTGGGTGCTTTGGCTACAATAAAGAATTGATTTTTCTAACAATAAGGATGCCATACATACATATATAAATCCTTCCCTCGGAATATGTAATGATTCTTGCATTTAAAATTAACAAAAATAAATATATTATTACAGGTAAGGCTCCAAGGAGAGGAGGGTTAGGTTTTCATTTGATGCTTGGTTGGAGTCTGGACTGCAAGTGGTCAAAAAGATTTGAATTATTTTTTCGATTTCTGAATCTTGACTGGCACTCTTCGATATGCATGACGCAGGCTTGGACTTATAAAAGATTGGGTAGACTGGGGCAGACGGCCCACCATGCCCCCACACCCACAAGGTAATGTCGTCAGATATTCGGACCTGAATCGATTTTCAAAGAGAATCGGCCGATTCAAGCTATGATCGATTCGAGCTTTATCGATTAATTTTAATTTTAAAATATAAAAAATATGAAACATGAAGGCCGATTTATCGATTCTGCCCGATTCGAGTTGAATCAGCTGATATTTAGAAGTGGGTTCGATTCAACCTGAAGTGAATTGATTTTTGGCCGATTCGACTCGGATCGGGTTGGGTTCCATTCTGATAACACTGCTCCAAAGCACCACATATTTTGGCAAATGGCTCAAGATTTTTTCTGATAATGATACTTGTGATATTTCCTTTTAGGTGCATATGTTTTTTCTGCAATTTACCCCAATTCTGAACTAAGTATTTAAACTTTTTGGGGTTCCATTAAGGTATGTATAGAAAATAGAACATCTATCTCTTTCACGATATCAACATAAGAACTCATTTGTTTAGAGGCGTTTAGAACACAAAAATTTATATTCAAAAAATAATTTTGAAATAACTCGAATATGAATGAAGTTTTTGGAGCTTGGGTTCAGATCACATTGGGACTTGAGTTTGAATCCTAGATTTCTAATATATTTATAAGGAAAAAACACTCATATATATATATATATCGTGATTCTTTTTTTTCAGTTTATTACATAGAAAAATCGCAATAGGGATCGAAGACCTACCAACGGGGTTCCGCTTGTTTGGTAGGAGCAGCTAGTGCACGTCACCTTGTGTTGGGACGTTGCAGGTTTAAAACCCAATGGTATAGTTGTATAACCCCAGCTTGCCTTTCTAAGAAAAAAAAAAGATAGAAGACCTGATTGTGTTGGTATTGCCCTGTCATTAGGGATGGCAGTGGACCGGGGCGGAGCAGGGGACAAGGTCTCCACCCCCGCCCCATCTCAGAAAATTAACCTTCATCCTCGGTCCATCCCCATGGCGGGGGAGACTTTGGACCTCCATCCTCGCCCGCCACATCCCCGCCTGGCTGAAACAGTAGAGAGAAGGGGAAATGCCCAGAGAGAGAGAAAGAGAGTCACCCCCTGGCGGTGGCGTTGTTTTTGATAGAGCCTGGACACCCGCGTGGCTCCCGGTAGAAACCAGAAGTAGGGGGTGCGCCCTTGATGGCTGGCATTAGAAGAAGGGGTAATGGTGGCTCTTAGCACCCCCGACAACCCAAAAATGGGGGTTGCAGAGAAGAGGAGGGAGAGAGAAAAAAGATTACCTGGTGATAATCGAGGTTCCCGATGGTGGTGCGGGCGTGCACCAACGGTTGGCTTCCGACAGTGGCGCGACAACATCGGGCTCGCAACAACGGTTGGCTTCCGACGGTGGTGTGATGGTGAAGGAGGTTGTGGTGGTCACGATGGTGGCGCGGCTCCGACCGATCTGCAAATGGGGAAGGATCCAAAGAAAGGAGGAACTTGCGCGGGAAGGTAGAAGGGGGGAAAAATCAGGTTGCGTGAGAGGAGAGGTGAACAAAAATGGGGAAAGGGGGTTTACATTAGGGTTTATCGGGGTTAAGGTGTGCTATCGGGAGAGGGAAGGGCAGGGATGGGGCGGGGTGGGACGGGGATGGGGGGGGGGGGGAGTGTCAGTCCATCCCCGCGCGGGGATGAATTTTAACCTTCATCCCTGCCCCCATCCCTGTTTCATGCCCTCCATCCCCGGTCCAAACGGGGCGAGGCGGGGCCCCGCTTTCCCTCAGTCCACTGCCATCCCTACCTATCATACCAATAGTCGTTGTCTTGGCAATGCAAAAAACTTCATAGGCACCTCTTTACACCCTCAAGGGACCTACCCCCCTTTACCTTGTTGGAGGAGGTGCCTAGATGGGGACTCAAACCTAGGGTAAGGGAGACCTCCATATCTTAGGGATGTCAATGGGTCAGACTCTGGCTAATATGGGTGGATCCAAACCTGAATTCAATTAAGTGATTCTGATATCAGTTCTAGATTCGTGTCCGACCAATTTTTTCATAAGAAAAACCATATCCAGACCCAATATGAATTAGATAGGCCAGACCCAATCCATATCTGATAAAATAATACTTTTTAAGGTTTTTACATTGAAAAGTTATGGATCTTATTCGGAACTCGGGTTGGACACGGGTTTGTTTTAAAATTTCATAAAGCATATGTAATAACGGTACTTTTTGTACCTTTTTGTGATAAAATAAATAAAAAAATTCTTCTTAGTTAACTTTTATATAAAAACATGTTTAATATGATTTTTCTGAAAACTATGTTCAATTACGAGGAATAAAAGATGGTTAAGGGTAAAATCATAATTTTAAAGGCCTGTTTTATAACTATTAAATATATGATCACATTCGTATCCAAAGATCGAGAGACACTATTTTTATTTTGCTAAAAACAAAGTTGAAACAAATTCAAAACAGGTTCAGTAAAATTCAAGGGTCAAATGATAATTTCAAAAAGGTTCATAGTCATTTTCAATGAGAGGGTCATAACAACCCTAAGCCCAACTAAGGGTCATACCTATCATTACAATTTGACTTTAAGGCATGTTAGTAAATTATTACTTTGGTTAGTAATTAACTAAATCACAAGTACTAGTTAAGACTTAGATACCTTAACTAAATTAGGATCTAGTTAAAGTAACTAAGTAACATAACTAAAACAAATATTAATTGGATCTGAACTAGATGGCATAGGACCCAACAAAGACCCAAGACCCATGATACAAACATGTATGTTTCATCTCACCAAGTGTTGACTTTATTAAATACTTGGTGAGTACAAGTCATCAAGTGTTTAAAGATCAAAACAAAAACTGAGAAGAGTCGACCCTACCCTTTTGCATAATGACTCGACTTTTCTGACTATGAGTCGACCCTTGTGCTTTGGGAATCAACCATTCTGCACAAGGGCCGACTCCAAAACTTAGTGAGTCGACTCCTAAGTTGGAATTGCATCTCCTTTAACTCTAGCTACATGTTTGTAATGTTTTGATCCCAAATAAAAGAAAATTAATTATAATAGTATGTATAGAACACACACACACACACACACACACACACACACACACACATATATATATATATATATGAGACTAAATATGCATAATGTATAATTCTAATTATGTATGATTGAGATTTAGTCGCATATTGTGTGACACACTTGTTTATGTATGCATGCATAAGGTTCAATTTATGAACATATGGATGTTTATGCGATGTGACATATGTTGGGTTAACTCTTTCATTTATGAATCAACCTCGAAAACTCGGTGAGTCGACCATTGAGTTAGGTGAGTCAACTCTTAAGATGTTATAACAACCCTTGTGACTCTAGTTGCAGGTTTACGATGGTTTGAGTCAGGTAAAGGTTGTTTAGCTTAGAACTTGAGGCATTCTTTGAGCTTCAACCTTCAGATCATCGACAATCATACCTTGTGGATCTCAAAGTAGGGATTTTCATACGCAATTGGTATGTGATTACACATGTTACAATATATAATTATGTTCAAAGTTTGAGTTTCAACATCAGTTTGGAGGTGGATACACAAACTATTTGGAGCAAGAGTCGACCCTTATTTCTTAAGGGTCAACCCCCACAACTTGTTGTATGGTATTCGATATAGTGACCCATGAGGGTTAACCCTTTTCACTAAGGGTTGACTCTTTCCAGATTTTGTTTTGATCTTTACGATGGTTTGAGTTGATTCTTTTCTTCTTGTTGAGTCAACTCTTTTGATTAGGAGTAGACTCTTCGAACCATGAGTCGATCCTTGTGCTTTGAGAATCAACCATTCTGCATCAGAGCTGATCTCGAAAGTTGGTGAGTCGACTCATAAGTTGGAATTGCATCTTCTTTAACTCTAGCTATAGGTTTACGATGTTTTGAGCTTAGATAAAAGATAATTAATTATAATAGTACGTGCAAAACATAGATATGTACATGAGATTGGATATGCATGATGTATAATTCAAATTATGTAGAAATTACGTATGCTCAAGATTTAGTCATCACGTAGTATGAGATACGCTTGTTCACATATGCACGCATGAAACTTTATACTTCAAGGTTCAATTTATGAACATATAGATGTTTATGCAATGCGATATATGGCTATGATTTCATGATATGCTTCTATCTTAATATGCCACATGATGTGATACATGATATATGATGTGACATATGTTTTGATATTGCATGGTTTCCTGCAATTTGATGTATATTTTTGTCAGGCTTTCATAAGTCCAACATTGTTTTATGGAGAACAGGCAATGCAAGATGCTACGATGGTGTCGATGAGTAAATCATTTTTTTTTCGGGCACTGAATTATCATTATTGTTATCCATTTTAAATTCAATATAATCCTTATTGAGTAGAATGTAGCCTGCCCAAAGTTCAAACCCGAATTAAAAGATGCTTCCACTAACAATTTCAAATGATAAGGAAAACTTTTAATTTTTACAAAATTTTTAAAAAAGTTAAAATTTCCTGTCCCACTCAATAATCAAACCTCATGGATCCAAACTGGATAGTTAATGGGACCTCTTCTTTTTAACCAAATCCTGACCCTATATATAGGATAAGGTACAGGTCAGGATCGGCTCATACCTGACCTGTCGACACCCCTACCTTATCTATGAGCCTAAAACCATGTCTTCTCCTTTATCTTAACCCATATATACGTCTATGAAAACTTCAGCTTAATGATTTGAATTCAAGTCAGAATCCAAAAAAAAACAAAAAGTCGATTATTTAAGATTGATTCCAAACTCAAATTGTATCCCGTAATATTAGACCATAAAAGCATATCCAAAACATACACCATGTACATGCAAAAAATGTATTAAGATCAGATTTTGATATGAATCTGAACTGGCCTAAGAATACTGATCAAAATCCCAAAATGATCTGATTAAGCAAATCCAAGACCCATGTGAATGTTACTTAAGGGATCCAAATCCATAAAGAATATACCAGAATCGGATCCCATGCATATCCGACCATATCTGATCCTTTTGCAACTAACCCTGGAGTACATGCACGAATGTGCATATTGTTGGGCATGTATGGGCTGAACTGCACGCATGCAAGGAGCATGTGCTAATTATGCATGGGGGTGTGCTTGTGCACATGCCCTTGTCGAGTTGTTTGTTTGGGGACAATTTAAGGAAAGTGATTTGGCATCCTCACCATCCACAAATTGCATAAAGACGGTAGGGTCTTTGTGCGATGAAGCAATGGACGGTGAAGATGTCAAATCACTTTCTGAAAGTGATTTGATGGATTACCTGATCTACTCTCATTGGTCGTAGTAAAAACACAATATGTTAGAAATATGTGATAGTTTGAGAAGATCGCAATTTTCACAATAAAATAGTGAAATTTTCAAAAAATGACCAATGTTTGTGGCCATGATTAGTGGTATCAAATAGGGAATGAGGCACCAAATTTTGGCAAGTGAAAGCAAAATGTATAGGCAGCTAGGGGCTCGTAAAGAGCTCATTTGAGCTTGTAAATTCGTTAAAACATGCACAGCAAGCCGAACACAAACAATAGGTGTTCCGCTTGGCTCCATTCATATAAGCTCATCAAGCAGTAACAAATGTACTTTAGGTTTATTTTACATCATATAATATACTGTTAAACAAATTAATTGAAGTATTTTCCTTGCAAGTGATATATATATATATATATATACATGAAGATGTGCATGTGTGTATACAATTGGTTTTTCCTAAAAGGTTCAAAAAGTCATATTAGCGAGTAATTTTTGCTTAATCTGAACTTATAAATGTATTTGTCATATCCTATTTTGTAGACATACTTTGTTACAAGTTATTTTAATGAAAGCCTAATTATTTTCACATAAAGTTTTGATGCATATGAGTCAACTTTAGGAACCTCTAAATAGATAATTTTCCGAATCTAATATGCTTGTTCACTCAATGAATGATAGATATCGCATTCATAAAGTCTGACTCCACAAAACATCAAACCGCAGTCACGACCTTTTGAACTGCTTCATGCAGCATTTTCTCATATAAGATTTGAAATTTAAATCCAGACGATCATGTAGAGAGAGAGAGAGAGAGAGAGAGAGAGAGAGAGAGAGAGAGAGAGAGCTACACAACAATAACTATTTGCAGATAGGCTGTTTCATTGACACTAGGTCCCCCAGTGTTCTTGACTTCTTTCCTAAGGGAAATATATGCTTATAATTTATGAGAGCTACACAACAATAACTATTTGCAGATAGGCTGTTTCATTGACACTAGGTCCCCCCAGTGTTCTTGACTTCTTTCCTAAGGGAGATATATGCTTATAATTTACTAAAAGAATAAATGTAAACCTAAAATATTCAACCCTTTTCATTTAAGATTGGGCCGGATCCCCTGGGTTGAACTAAGGGTCAGGTAGAGAGACTAGAGTCTAGAGAGAAGCAACAAGGGAAAAAATTCCATCTTTTCCTTATTTGTCATTTATTAGGGATCATTGGTCTCCCCTTCAATAGGGTTGATCACCCTGCCTTTAAGTCAAGTTAGTGCAAGCTAAATACTGACTTTTTGTTTCCTAATAAGAGGGGGGAAAGTTTGAAACCCTCCTTTTTGTATTCTGTTCACATGGTCGCTGTGCTCTTTAGTGTGTGGTGTGAAGAAGAAGAAGAATTCATAGTTTGGTATCATAGGGTCAGTCAAAGCATGAGACCATGCATAGAATTAAAGGGATCAAAGAAATTTGACTGATCAAGATGCTTTTGACCACCCATTGACATTCACCCAGCCAGGACCATCCCTCTTAAAGATGGATAAAACACAATAGGAGTAGTTGAGGGCAGCTATGATTTATGAATCTCAACACAGGAAGGGTTGTGAAACAAGGGGTTGAGAGAGGATTGGTTTTGGATAGGGGTGTCAACGGGTTGGGTTTGGTTACCAGACTTGGACCCTATTTTTATCTTATGGTATCAGGTCCGGACTCAGGTCTAATCGGGTCCACTATAAGAGAAATCATACCCAGACCCTATAATAACTACATGAACCAGACCTGGATCATATCCGGTAAAATAATATTTTTTATCATTTTTACATTGAAAAATTGTGGGTCTTAATCGGAACTCGGGTCGGGCCCAGGTCTGGTATAAAATTTCACAAATTATACCCTGATCATATATTAATCGGACGGTCAGGTCTGGCCTGGGTCTTAGTCAGGTTTTCTTATTTATCACCATGCATGTCAGGACCCTATAAGGTTTGGTCAAGGTCGGGCCTGGATAAACCCAACCTGTTGACACCCCTAGTTTTGGATCTAGGTATTGCTAGTTATCTATCCGGCCAGGCAAATTCCACTGTCCCCAAAATTGATATGTAGATAGTTGGGTCAGACTAGGAATTTCTTGTCCATTGTCTGGGTTCAAGTCAGCATCAGTTCCTATCCAGTCCAGTGGGAATTATATATGGTACCCGTCAGATTAGTGCATGTGGAGTTCCATTCGAACCATCTATGTCACAAAGATACGATCATATAAGGACACCTGATGTGGGTTTGACTCACAAGTTGGATTTTTTTTTTCAAAATAGAACGCAAGGACCCGGTTTTTTTTTTTATTTTTTAATCAATTAAAACTATGTTGATATTTTTAATATTTACCATACATTTTTATCAAAATATTATTAAAAATGATAACAATAATTAAAAATATTAAAATAATAATGCCTGTCTGTGTCACTAGGGACGCGAGGGATATGCGTGACATAGCTATCTATGTCAGCTGCAACTAAATCAGTCCCAGGCCAAAGAACAGGCTAGCGAAGGCCCAGTGGGCTGTCAAGGGATCAGAGCAATAGGATTAACATTAGGGATGTGGCATTCGAATTTGGATGAGATATCCAACCCAATTCAAATTCATTTAAGACAGTTTTGGTAAAGAAAAGAGCATCTGATTCAGATAGTATATATCCAAATCCAATTATGTTTAAATATATGTGTTGTTAGCTATTTTAAGCCATTTGGATCTAGATTTGGTACTACTTTTTTCCATCCAAATCTGATCTGGTTTTCTTTTTTTTGATGACGAGCCTGGTGGATCCCCACAATCCGATCTGTTATGAATCTAATTAGCCAAGTTCTGATTAGGTTGAAATCCGCAAACTATATGTCCAAACTGTATCCGACCGACCTGTTTACATCTCTCATTGACAAACTGATGTTTCAGCTAAGGCTGTCAGTGGCCCAGGTATGAGTATAATGCCAACCCAAATATTATTCAGGCCGACCCATACTTGACCCAAGTTTCTTCAGCCCTTCTTCAGTTGGGGAGTAAGCTCTCTCTTTCTTTTAAGGGAGAGATTGAGGCTGACGGTTTTCACCTTTCTGGATAGCTGCTACCCAACTCATATGAGACTTACCGATTTTCTTTTTATAGAGAGAAAATTGGTAAACAGTTTTACCGTGAAGCTTATCCAAATGAAACAGGTTCAAATGTGTTTTATTTGGATCTACCGAGCAGTTTTAAGCATTGGAAAGAGAGTGGGCTCACCTCTCTCCTCAAAGCATGAGACCCTGCATCAAAAATGACCACTATGGTCATGTATGACCATAAATATGACAATATCGATAAAAGACAAAATGAATTAAAAGATTTTTTTTTTGAGAGAGGAAAAGAATGAGTAATTAGCTTTGGATTTCCAGCCAGAATTGAAGAGATGCAAATTTTTTTTTTTTTTTTTGATAAAGAAGGAAACCACTCGTGGAAGTGGTTGGAGGAGGATTCGTGGCCAATAAATGAAACCACTCATGCAATGCAAGTGGTTGGAGAAGGATTCAGGGCCTCAATTTTTTTTTATTTTATTTATGGCATGTAGAAACTGGCCCCATGATCAGAGGTGTAGTCATGTTGGCTTAGCCTGCCATACTTATGGTCGCAGTCCTGGTAGTGTAAAACTCTGAGGGCACCCCTCGCACTCCAGAGAGTTGCCTTGCTTCAGCTTGCGCAGGAGAGTGATGTTCATGAGATTTAAACCTTGACCGTTTGTCTAGAGGCCTAGATCCCTTACCACTACACTAAACCCCTTGGGGACACGATCTCAACTGCTTGTTAGCTAGTTACCCCTCATAAATGTAAAGCTCATGCTCATGAATTGAGTCCTTAGCAAATGAGCAAAACTGATTTCAATCATAGACACACCTTCTGAACGGCTACCTTATTCACTCATTTCTGAGCTTTGGCATTCTGATCATTACTGTGACTTCTCAGAGCTTCACAAGTTGGAGCTTATGTTTCCAAGCTTCCACAGTTACACACGTCAGTTTGTCAAAATTACTGTGCCATCTGCATCCGAGGCATATCACACTCAAGACTGTGAAGTTATCCAATGAAGGAATTGTTCTGAACCAATGATAATTTTAATTCTTCAAACAAGTAATGACCCTGTATCTATGTCACATGGATACGGCCGATACAGCCATTTCTATAAAGTTTTCAATATGACTTGTATATAAAAAGATACAGAACAACAGTCAAAATGGAGTATTCCTGTAACATAGCCCTGCATTTCTTTCTTCTTCTCTCGTCGCATACTAATCCACAGTTCACAATTCGTAATGATTTCACATTTTGCCATCAACTGTAAATCCAAACGTACCCTTAAAATGGATTATCCTTGAGCAATCACCAGTAACAGGAGGGAAGTGCATTTCTATTCTCTATGTAGAAATTTACCGCAGTCTCAAACAGTATAGTAGTTTCCCTGTTATATGTTGAAAAAGGTATATAATTGAGGGAAAAGAGAAAGTGACCCAACAATTTTGCCTTTTTTGACCATTGGAAGAACACCAAAAAGGGTGGTTGATTCCAAATGCAATCTAGATGGCTTTGTGGCCTCATGTGCTGTCTCGTAGTTCACAAAGCTGAAAGCAGCAAAAGTGAATTGTGGCTTACGTGTGTAGGGCTGTCCGGCGGGCAAAAGAGGGTCAAAAGGGTAGAAGAAGAACAAAGAAGCAAAAGCAAAATATAGGTTCAGCATAAAGAGAGAGAGAGAGAGAGAGAGAGAGAGAGAGAGAGAGAGAGAGAGAGAGAGAGAGAGAGAGAGAGAGAGTCTTCAACGGTCCAACCATATAGAACAATCACAAGGAGGGGCTGCTTACAAATGGACATAAGAAGCTAAATGGACTCTAATTCCCAGTGCTCGATGGGCATGGCCATCCATGCAGTGGCTCATTGGTCACAAAAATTGCCAATTTGTCACGATATTAACTTGATAAAAACACTTTTGTAGAGTTTTTTATATTATTCTTATTTTTGCAGACATTTTTACACATTTTCTATTTTTATATGCCAATATTTTCCTTCAGTTTTCCTTAGATTTTTCAAGAGAAACTAGTTTTTTTCAAGCTTGGTGTCCTAAGGGTATTCTCCCGAGAAGGAGATCTGTGATTATGTTTTACTTGCTAGATAACTGCATGTATTTAGTATTTAGGGTAATTTATGTTTACGCACCTAATGCATGGAAGATTTATGTTTGCACCTCTAATGCTCAACTTTTTAAGAGAGAGAGAGAGAGAGAGAGAGAGAGAGAGAGAGAGAGAGAGAGAGTTAAGGGCATGTAAGCAATTTTCGGAAGGTAAAAAATTGATCAGGCAGTTATCTTAGCAATTTTTTAAAAGGTTAGGCATTAATATCAAACCTAAAGTGTTCCAAACCGTATTTCGATATGTCAGAAGCCTATACGTAAATTGCCCTAATATGTATCTTGAAGAATTAGTTTGTTTCCTATGTTGACAGACAGCTAAAGATGCAGCTAGGACACAGTAGTTTTTATTCCATTTCAGTAATTTATGGCACATTATTAGTCTTCTCTTAAATCAAGGCTGCCAGTCATCATTTTCGGGAATCTAAGTTGCTCATGATATAATAAATTCAAGCAAAGGGACATTAATCATTTATGTATAATGTCGCGACAAGTTCTCTTATAATCTGCTCATCACTTCTAGTCATGAGAGGTAACTTGGGATTTAATTTCGACCATGGTCAAATCATAAATTAAAACTAAAGGGGTCAAACGTGTAAAATCATTAAAGCATATAACCAACCAGAAACATCCATCTTATAAATACACAAAAAATAGAGTACATAGGTCTTTATGAATCCGACCTCACGGCTTCCCATTCATTGTGGTCCATCCTTACAGGGTGTAAATGGTTCTCATTTGGGTTGGATTTAGTCGGTAACAAATCCTATTATTTGGGCACTGACGCATAGAAGACCTTGATTCTATAATTTTGGATCTGAATCGTAAGCCTACTGATTTGGTTCACAAAATCGATCCTTCTACGGAGCTTAGTCATGGTGAGTGTCCTGTGTGTAGGTCAACGAAGGGGCAGAGGAAGCGAGCATTTAGTCCTTCACCCCTCTAATTGGACCCAGACTTGACATGGTTAAACAAACCTATGCATTGCATTCATCATGTGATTCAGATCCCCATAAATTCTCTCGATTCGGATATGGATCCATGATAAAGAGGGTCTATTTATTTGTTCTTTTGAGAGAGTGGAGTAGTTAAGAGATTGAGAAAACCTTATTTGTTGCCTTCTTTATTGTTCTTTATTATTCTTCATGATTTCATTCAGTAGATTGTAGCTTCTTTAGTTTTGGTATTGATGTAGAGGGTTCAGGAGCGATCTTCCTTGTAACACTTCACATTTTTTAAAATTTAGAAATTTAATTTAATGCAATTTTTATGCGAATTCTTATTCTAATTAATATCACTTATTTAATAATATGGGTTAGTATATCATGTCGGATCATAGGAGTGGAATCTATGTTGGATCATAGACCCTTTGAATAAGATCTATAGTCCATGTAGGAGATCACTTTAGAAGCAAAATTTTAGAATAATTAATAATCAATTTTTTTTTAAGAAAATAATAGGCAAACCTCATTAGGAAAGAGGTTAATTAGGATAATTAGGTTTGACTTGAATTGTTTTAAGAGACTTCTAAAGAGAAGTGGTTTAAAAGAACTATTATAGTGCTATAAGTGCACAAATATGATATGTAGTATATATGTTAGTGAGTTACACGTGGGCCTATTGAAGTTGTATGTTAGTGCATTATTTGAGTAAAAATTATGTAAATGCATTGCTTAAATTATTGTTATGATGCATATGATTAATTGCACTTGTTGGCACACGATGGGTACACCATTGTGTCAGAGCGGGGAGGTAGTTCAATTGGATGATGCATAATGATGTGAATGTTATGGATATTGTGTATCCAATTTGTTCTTGTGGAAAGAATGCATGAAATTTAAGAAGCTGATGTGGGGGACAATATGGTACTGAAACTCTATGTTATTGTGTTCTCCAATAACCTGATACAGAGGTTCGTATTCCCGGTCACAGTAGTAGGGGATGCTTCCACCATTTTGCCTGGGGATGGTAATGATGGCTTCAACTGCTAGCAAATTAGTATACCTAGAAAAGTGGCAGCCTAGGGTGAGGATGCCCTTTGTCGTCCCGACATTGGGTGAAGATATCCGATGTTTTGGGTTAGGATAAAGATGTTGAATATCGGTTGAGGGACATATGCAGGACCCAGTTAATAAAATACAATTGTATATGATTAAGATACAACTGGGAATTGCCTTGTGCTTTGGATATTTACTGTGAACAATACCCACAATTCGGTCAGGAGAAAAATTTAAATTGCATTTCATTAAACATGCTCATACATTTAAAAGCAAGTATCAATAAGGAGATAAAAGCTACTTCATACATTAAACATTAGTTCATATATCATGTATGCATTAGTTCATGTATCATGTATCAATTGGTTCATGTATCATGTGAGACTGTAATTATATTGGAATTGTTTTATGCACTTTCATGTTTTCTAAGGTTGATGTTTGTTGGATATATGCTTTATTTCTTATTGTTGGATAATGTGAAGTTTCGTACAAGAAGTGTGGTTCTCACCCGTTATTTAATGTTTTCATATGAAGAGACTCAAACTTAGTTGAGCAGAGTGATGGCAGGCCTGTCTACTGGAGAGTACAACATTATGAATTATGAATGGCTTTCTTGTTTCTAAACACTATGAGATTTGAATGAAAACTTGGTAACTAAATATAAAGTTTATTAAATTTTAATTATGGTGACCTTCACAGTACATTTGTTCTCAAACCCTTCTTTGGAGCTAACCGTCAAAATGGGTTTTTGCCTCGTAGACATACCTAGACAAATCTGATTCCTCTTCGAAAAGAGAGCAATTGTTCCTCAAAAGGGCAAAATTTATCATTAGAGCTCTATGGTAGTGTAGTGATGGTTGGTCCCACTACTCCTTCAAGTTCCTTTTGCAGTTAGCATTGGAAAAAGATGCTTCTATAACAAAGGTGCTAAACCCTAAAAAAATGAGGCAAACTTACTTCAAAAACTAAAATGAATCAATTCCCACTTGATCCATTCTTCTGACTGCGCTAACATCATTGGATACAACAACAAAGATTCTTCCAAGCACATTTCATAGAAAGAGGTACTCCTGATGGAATTAGAGGCATCTTCTTGCTTCTTAATCCTTTGATCTATCTAGAAAGACCAAAGCTAGAAGGGTCTGTTGAGAGATGCAAAGCTAAGTTGGTCGCCAAAGGTGACTCCTGAGAGTATGGTTCCTATAAGGTACTTACTCATGCAAGAAATCATATTCCTAGGGAATTGGGATCGGGGATGGCAAGAGATGGATAGACAAGCAGAAGGTTAAGGTAACTATCATAAAACCATATCCAAGTGAAGTATATAGGAAAAACCGATATGTTGACTTGATCTTTCTTTGTCTCGAACCCCAGTTCTTGGGGCAGAGTTGCTAGTAGATAGTGAAGTAGTCAGCTTTGCTATCCTAGTGTGAATGAGGATGCAGGTGCTTTCAGGTTCGGTAACAAAATAAAAGTAGCAAGGTATCACATAACAAAAAGGCCGATGTAGAACTAGTATGAGTAGCTAGCTATGAGATGTTATCATTCATGGATGCTTTTTGTAGATATAACCAGATTAAGCTTGCTAAAGAAGACCAATAGAAGACATCATTCACTACACCCGAAAGCAACAACATGGATGGGAAGAGACAATTAGAAGAAAACTATGACCCTCGCTTAGAGTTGGGTTCATAGACTCAAGTAAGTAGATCTATGTCTTTCCTCACCTTTTTTTCACCATTATTCTTCCCTGAAGCATGCTAAAAGACAAGTTGATATATCTATAAAGAGAGACTCCCCCCACTCTGCTCTCTCCCATTACTATTCTTTCTTTTCTCATGGGTCAATCTCCTAAAACAAGTGGTCAATACTTAGTAAGAGACTTGACTCTTTAATACATATATGAGATGGAGTTCTTCCCCAGTAGCTCAGTGATAGAGTGGTTGGCTGTTAACTGTCTCTGGTCATAGGTTTAAATCCTACTTGGGGATATTTTATTCAATGGATCATTATTTTTTTGACCAAGCACAAAGTCTAGCAATGAGTGTAGTTAGCCTATAGCGAGTGCAGCCTTCCTGCGAGTTTCGCCTACCCTTTCTCCACTACGAGTGTAGCCTACGAGGACCAAGCCTCCACATGTGTAGTTTGTGAGGAGCAAGCTCTATCTGTAAGTGATGATTCTTCTTCTACACGAGTTGTCCAGTGGAACTGGTGAACCACGTGAGCTGGTTAGATGCATGGGACAAAGGGCTTATAGTAATCCCCTTTTCTTGATCCAGCCTTTTCTTTGCATCGATAGTCACTTGTAGAGGGGAATACCATCAACTAGGGTGTTGTTGGCCACTAACCACTTGCTCACCAGCCACTCGGGTTCTGCATTTCAAGTTTGTTATCCTAACTGTCTCCTCTGCTCCACCGGGAGCCTGACCCCTTCTTTTGTCTCCCCAGCACCTGGCCTCATCGTGATTTCCTTCTTGTCGCCACCCAGCAGAACAAACACCATTTCATGTCATTAGTTTCATGTTGAATAATTTTTAAAGAAATAAGATGATCTCTGAGAAGGGCATGATTACTTGTTTATGGGGGTAGATAAAAAATGCCAAGCAAACTTGAGAAAAAAACTTCCCATTGGCCATGGATCTCCGTACTACATAATTAATGCATTTGATTTCCTCCGTCTCATTAATTCTTTCATTTATATTATTAAAAGTTTGAATTGAATTTCTCTTGCATGCTCTGGCTTATCATGAGACCTTGATTCCGAGGAAGGTTAAACTATTTTGTTTTAAAAATGATTTTGAATGAATGGTTGGTTTGTGGAACGTAGGTTCTAAATTTGTGATGTGCCCTAGTTCCATGGGATGTATTTTTGCTTTTATAAAAAGATATATTTTCATTTTTGATAAAGAGTTCTTATCCTTGGTTGTCTTATTCACGAACTTAGTTCTAGTGGGCTAATATACGCTCATGCTTGTGCTAAGGCAGACTCTTTAGTGCTTAGTTTGGTTGGAGCAATACTATTGATAATGCCTTGCGTCATTCACTTAAAAAAAATCAAGGATTTTTGGGAGTGAATTTAGAGTCATTACACTCCTAATCACTTCATACATTGCATGAAGCAATTTTTTGTATTTTATAAAAAATAGTTGCATAAAAAACTGTTGTATGCACAATGATTTTTTGTGTTTTGGCTAGAGCACTTTGTAAAATACTTAGGCCCGATCAATGGGCCATGCCTTGAGACACTGAGATAGATGCAACAGAAGATCTCTAGCCATGTGGTTCTCTCTTCATGTGTCCACACTTCTTACTTCAGTGGCTATGGTCAAGAATAAGATGATTCAAACACTACAAGAATGAGGGTTAATAGTGGCGACGTTTCTTGCCGCTATAGTCCTATAATGATGATAAATAATGGCCGCCAATTTTTGTCCTTGAGTAATAACAACGACATTTATAGGTCACTGTTAATATGTGACCCAATACCGCTGACGAATCTCGCCGAAACAAGGAACACCACTAGTGGCGACTCACCTTATAACGACTTATCTATAATGGTGACATTTTTTTGTTATCGTTATAGCATGTAATGGGTAGAATTAACTCGCCGTTATAGTCTATAATAGAGAGGTATAAGTTAATGTTTTAGGCTATGACGACAATAATTACATCATTGTTATAGGTTGTAACGATGACATAGTGTTAAGGCCTATAACGACGACACAGAAATATCGCCGTTATAGGCCTTAAACATGCAAAAATAAAATTTTATATTAGTTTTAAATTTTATTTTACATTACATTACATTAAAAAAATAGGAAATATAATTCAAATATACATTTTAAACATTCTTAAACATATATCTATTCAAATATAAATATACCCTTCTCCAACCTCCTTAAACATTCAACTTCAAACATACTGTTAAGATAAGGAAGCTGTATACGATAATTCAAGTATGATATTTTGATGATGAACAACTGGATTTCAGCTATGACAATAAAGAAAAAAGAAAATAATTGAATAAGTTTACAAGTTCTACATTGAAGAATTGATTGAAGATTTTATGCAAGTGTAAATCTCTTTAAATTCTTAGATTCTTGTAAGAGCCTTACTTTGATTGCATATCTCACTTGCATTACACCTAAAAATACTTAGGAAAACTTTCCTAAAAAGAATCCTTTGCAAAAATCATTTTAGAAAACCCTTTACCTATATTTTTAGTTTTATCAGTCGACCGATTTTCTTGCACCTTTTTCAAAGCCAAATGTCTATTTTCTGATCAGTCGACTAATCTACTCTTAGTCAACCGACCTGAATGTCTGGTTTTTGAAAAATTTAACAGAAGTCGATTGAAAGTTTTTTTTAGTCTACTGATGATTTTCATCAGTCGACTAATTTTTCTTTAGTCGACTAATTTTCAAAATCTTGAATTCAAATCTTTTCAGCTAGAAATAGTAGTTGACTGATTTAACAATCAGCCCGCTAATATTTTATTTCAGTCGACTGATAACTTTTTTAGTCGACTAATACAACCGTTTTTATGAACTTTTCAGAAGTTGCATTCTTCCATTTTTCAAACATTTAACTGTTCAAAACTGTCAGTTTGACACTCTTTCGTACCACCAACGTTTGAAATTTTTCAGCTATAAATAAGAGTGAGATCTACACTCAAAATCAATGAATTGAAACATCTGTGTTTTTTACTCCTATTCTTTCAAGCATTTGTTTTCTCACTCACTAAGTCTTTTCACTCAAGTTCTTCACTCCAATTTCTTTTATGAGTCAGTGAAATTGTGAATTGAGTATTTCTGAAGCCTCTGCAAACCTATTCTACTTCCTTTGCATTCATAAGAAAGGCTCATAGGCTGATTGTAAGTTGTTTATTTCAATTTTTTTGTAAAAGGATAGAGTGTCCTTGGTTTAAGGAAGAAGTTTGTTTTCAGCAGGGTTGTTGCTGAAAGTGAGACCAGTTTTGGTTTGTTTGATCTTTTGGTGACACAAGTTTGATAGTGAAAATCTTAAGCAAGTTTTGCTTGGGGATTAGATGTAGGTTTGGAGGACCGAACCAGGATAAAATCTTTATGTTCTTTATGTGTGATTGCTTTACAAAATTCAAAATCGTGAGTTGAGTATTTCTGAAGCTTTAGAAGTCTCTGCAAACCTATTCAACTTCTTTTGCATTCATAAGAAAGGCTCATAGGCTTATTGTAAGTTATTTATTTCATTTTTTCTGTAAAAAGACAAAGTCTCCTTGGTTTAAAAGAGAAGTTTGCTTTCGGCAGAGTTGTTGCTGAAAGTGATACCAGATTTGGTCTATTTGATCTTGTGGCGACACAAGTTTGATAGTGGAAATCTCAAGTGAGTTTTGCTTGAGGATTGGATGTAGGTCTAGAGGACCAAAGCAGGATAAAATCTTTATGTTCTTTGTGTGTGATTACTTTGCAGAATTCAAAATCTTTCAAATTTCAAAGACGAAGTATAAAAACACTATTCACCCCCCCTCTAGTGCTGGTTGCATCGATCCTACAGTACTTTCACATACATTCAAAGATAAGCATATACTTTAAAAATAAATACACTTCTCTAACCTCCTCAAACATTCATTCTCACTAACTCCTTCAAACATTCAACTTCAAACATACATTCAAATATAAACATACACTTTAAAAAATAAACATACTTTTGCAACCTCTTCAAACATTCATCATCTCTAACCCCCTCAAACAATCAACTTCAAACATACATTCAAATATAAACATACACTTTAAAAAACAAACATACTTTTTCAACCTCTTCAAACATTCATCATCTCCAACCCCCTCAAACATTCAACTTCAAACATACATTCAAATATAAACATATACTTTAAAAAACAACCACACATCTCCAACCTCCCCAAACATCCGTCCTCTTCAACCCCCTCAAACATTGAACTTCAAACATACACTTTAAAAACCAAACCTATATCCTCTTCAAACCCCTCCCTTATATCCTCTCCAAACTTGCAACAAACACACTTCAAGAATGACTATAATTTAACAATTCAATTATGAAAATTGTAATGATGATGATAGCAGTATAAGAATTTAGTCTAATAACTTATAAATATTTTAATCACATTATGATTAAAGGCTTGATAATGCTTTCACCTTTTCCTGCACTTACATGAAAATTTGGAAATGTATAAAGATAACATTAACAAAACATCTTTTCACATTCAAAAGGATGTCAACTTCAATTCAATATATATATATAATCAGTTTCACACTAATTATAACAGAAACAGATTTAATATATGCCAAATAGAAAATGAAACTATAATCAGACATGTGTCCTTAAAATATAACACAACATCAAAAACTATGACATGCTCAACTGCATTTATATCAAATTCTGGGTCTAGCTATAAGTCTACCAACTAATTAGGACTTTTTGGCAACACATGGTCTTTCTTCTTCGCTTGTGATGCAGACATGCTACAATAACCGATATACATTTTGGTGGTCAAGGTTTCATTCTTACGTATATTTTATTTTTACTCAAATTCATTCTAAATTCTAATCGTTCATGTGGTTCTTAACAACTATCTATCTTATATAAAGTTAAATAGATTATATAAAAATATTAAAAATATAATAAATTAATATAAGCATTGCATACATTGCATGTTTTTAATTGATTTATTTTGAAAATAAAATACTTTTATTTAAATGTATCACTTTTACCTTTTATAAACCAATTTAAGTTTGTTGTGTGTTACTTTATCGATATTCATTATAATAGTACATATGACATATTCCACCTTGTGTGATTTACAATCATATGACCTCAAATCACTTGAAATCATAGGACCTCACAAGAGAGAGAGAGAGAGAGAGAGAGAGAGAGAGAGAGAGAGAGAGAGAGAGAGAGAGAAGGGTGGATCCTTGTGTCTTCATCTCTCTTGCATGCAAAAAACTTGAACAAACTTTGTCCCTTTTTAACTTACACTTCCTTGTTGATGTTCTCGTAGTTGCTTTATTTATAGAATTATAAGAGACTTGTCCCCTAACAACAAAAGTCTATTATGCCATATTTTTTTTCTTTTATTGTTATAGATTTTAGACCTTGCAATTGATAAAATCTCACAAATTTAGGCAGCTTGCTCCTTTTGGATGGTGATTGGGCTTTTTTTGAACTAGTTTATATGGAATAACAAAATAAATTGATTTGATTGCTTAACTTAACTCTATGAAAGAAAAAATTAATTGTTGGAAGACAAACTCCAGTACTTGTGAAGAAAATTTAGTGAGTTATATTTTCAAATAGGATCCCTAAAAATGATGAATTTTCATATCTATAGTTGTTTAGTTGTTTGCACATTATGACAATTTAACTCTGTAGTTTCATCGTATGATAAAGTTGGTTGTTGGATATTGTATTAAAAGACTTCTTTCTTCTATATTTTCTATTTTTTGGTCTGTGTTGCAATATTGTGCTCACGCAAGTTATGTAGTAATGAAACTCTATTCTTACTAAGCTGATCACATTTGTAGGCACTATATTTTGAGAGTATGAACATGGAAGCATGAATACAAAACATTGACAAACATTTAAAATGAGAAAGCAACATCTCCATGTTTCACAACATTCAATAACACTATATCAGTACAAAGTGAAAGAAAATTACTACTATTAGTTTCAAAGCCCAAAATAAGTAAAACCAAAATCATCAAGGTAGCTTCATAATCAACATTCATATAATCAAATCTCATTTGAAAAACATGGAGCTATCATGGTGCCCTAAATTCACAAAAATAAAAATCTAACTAATAGCTAATAAATCAACCATATCAATGCAATAAAAACTAACTCACCTTAAGTAGATAATCTGAAACCTAGATCAAATCAACTAAAGATCAAAGAATTACAAAGAAAATTAAAAAAAGAATGCTAACCAAGAAGAAGAGAAAATAGAGAAGTAATAAACATCATTACCACACTAAATCCTAAAATATAAATATTCAAGATCAAATCAAATTTGATTTTAGAATTATTTAGCAAAAATATAGCTAAAAATTATAATAGCATACCTCAGATGCATCAAACAACATGCCAACTCCCTCCTCTTACAGAGCCGAACCCAGCTGAGGCTGGGTTCGACAGAGCTGAACCCAGCTCGGACTGGGTTTGACACCTGGAGCAACGAGGAGAGAAGAAGAAGAAGAAAAGAGAATGAGGAAGAAGAGAGAGAGAGATACCTTCGAGAGGGAGGCTAGGGTCTGATGGCGGAGACCAGAGAGAGCAAAACAAATTCAAAACGGCCCATGAGACCCTAATTATAGATTGAATAACGATGACATTTATGTCACCGTTATAGAGTTTATAAGTATACTATATAACAGTGATATACAAGGTCATCGTTATAGACTAAAACCTTATAACGATGACATTTATATATCGTCATTATTGATCTTTAATGGTGAGATTATCAACCGTTAAATATTGTCGTTAAAGTATTTTTAATGACAATATTTAACGGCTAAATAATATCTTCGTTAAAAACGTATCTTTAACAGGATATATAAACTCGTTGTTATAGGTATGTTTATAACGGTGACATGTGTGCCGTAGTTGATCAATCACAGTGACTTTTATTATCTCCATTAAAGCATCACCGCTATTGACCCTCATCCTTGTAGTGGCCATATAATGTCGCCATTATAAACATACCTCTAACGACAATAGCTAAGGTCGCTGGTATAGGTATGTTTATAATGGCGACATAGTTAATGGCCATATAATGTCACCATTATAAACATACCTATAACAATGATATCTTAAGGCGCCATTATAGACATGTCTATAATGACGACATTTGTTTGGGACCAAAGTATTCATAGGGATATCTAAAGCCACTGTTATTGCTCAGTCAATTGCAGCAACTTTTTATATCGCGAGTCACTGCTATTGACCCTCATCCTTGTAGTGAAACAGGTTGGGCTTGGGTCAGATATCTAACATGCAGTGGTCATACAAGCAGGATTTGTATGGATTCCAGGTTGCCTATTGTGTTATGACTATCATAAACCAGCACCATCCATCTCAAGGATTAGGGATGTTAATGGATTGAAAATATCAGTTAATATGATCCAGTTCCTAATCCAATTAGTTGTATTTGGTTCAGAAAATTGAATCTGATTAAGGGTTTGGTTTAGGATTTCATGACCAAATATGACATCTGATTTTTTGGGGTTCAGTATTAGCTTTTTTCATTTGAGTATGGATTCGAGTCCAATTAGTCAGAAACAGAAAATTGCTGCACGCATAGTGATTTTCTATTCTAACTAAATGTCATGTCACAATCGTAGAAGCACTTAGTTTGAAGGATGCGTTGTCAGGAGGTCTCAAAACACTGGAGAAGCTTAACTGAGAAGTAAAGCTGAAAGATGTGACTATGATGAAGCATCATTGGTACAAATGGCATTGTACATGCTATGTACTCCAAAGAATTATTTATGCAAAGCGCCGTCTCGTACTTGCCCAGAGAAGTCGGCATGGTATTTCATGGTATCCCACATGTTCAACAACAATAATTTTGCGAGATCATGTGACCCTGTACAGACTTATGATGTTATTCTTGAGTGGCAAATTGAATGACTAGTCTCTGATTTTTTGCTTGCCCACTTGCTCCAATTGCTGTCTCATTGGTTTGTTTCTTCTTCTGTTCTATTCACTTGGTTGCTGGATTGCTCAGGGACTTGAAGCATTTCAGTTTGAAGCGTCACTGCTTCAAAAGATAATTTGGTAATTGTTCTGTTTTAGGCTTCATTATTGCTGCAGTTCTTGCATACAAGACATGAGGGAATTGGATTTTGAAAAGATCTTCTCCTAGTTGCCCCTAGTTCTACAATTCGAACAAACATGAAAAGAAATTCTTGAGGAGAGATCAGGGCAATGTAATTGCACAAAAAAAAAGCGTGTCTCCCTATCTCTTTGTTTGACACATGGATTATTAAAACTGGTGGTGAATTCCCACTTCTATGCCGAACACTTGTCATGCAAAAAGATAGGGTGGCACAATTTTTTGTTATATTGCATTGGATCCTTGCTGGAAACTCTCAGGGTGTGTTTGAGAGCCTCAGATCTTAGATCTGAGGATCTGATGTGGTATATATGGGGGCTGCAGATATGACATGGGGTCCATGCCTAGATCCAAGTTAAAAAAATGTACTGGGGTCGCCTGAGTGATAGCGGGCTTGGGGAGAAGGTACTGACCCCTTCATTACAGGTTTGACTCTCACCAAGTATATGGGTGTCTTTCACTAGTTGGCTCGATGAGGGTATGTTTGATGGCTTGTCCAGGATTGGATGAAATGAACAAAAAAGATGGAACAGAACATCGGTTCTGTCCGTTCTGTGACAACTGTTCCAAGTTCAACATTTGTTTGGACTGTACGTAGATGTTATGTTCCAAATGTCCGTTGTTTGATGCCGATGTGAGCATAACTTGGACAATCATGGATAATGGGTCGAATTACTTTGTTTTGGATCGTATGACCCGATCCGTCCACCATTTTACATGTTTTAACCAATTTATTATGGTTTTTTGCCCGGATATGGATCCAATTGCAAAATTATATCTAAAAATCATGATTTTTTGCCATGAATATGGATTTAGAATTGGATTTTTGCCCCAAATATAGATTTGAAATTGGATTTTTGCCATGAATATGGATATTTCCCCGAATATGGATCTCGAATTAGATTTTTGGCCCCAATATGGATTTTTGCTTCAAATATGGATCTCGAATTAGATATCTGCCTTGAATATGTATTTTAGACTCGAATATGGATCTCAAATTGGATTTTTGCCACAAATATGCATCTCTAAATGGGTTTTGCCTCGAGTATGTATATTTTTACCCAAGCCACATTCGAATAATCGTAACTTGCTTTACTAAAAAAATGTCTTATAGCAAAAAATAGAACACGAGAGTTTGCATGGATTTTAAGTAATACGTCTGATTAGATGTCAACAACAAAATCAGATACAAAAACTCCATAAGTAAATACTGTTAGAATTACAAAGGCAACTTCAATTTAAGAACAGAAATAGAAACCAATAATGAATGCATGTTTTTGTTTAACAGCAGTACGAAACCTTTATCAGGTAGCACCCTCAGATCCATTTGCCTATAAAAAGTTTTAGGCCTTCACAAAGATTATACAAAAGTCATATGTTCATCTATGTAGAAAGCAAATCACCAAAATCATGCAAAGATAGATAGTATAGGGGTTTGCAATATTTAACTGTCATGTATGAATAGAGCAGTGATGATCTTTACTCGTGACGACCACCACGAAGAGCAAGCACAAGATGAAGAACAGAACCACCCTCAATGTTGTGTTCATGAGCCTTCTTGTCATTAGCGAATTGTTTGCCAGCATAAATCAGCTTGTGCATGCAGCAAGTTCAACGATGCAACATAAGCAAAGAAGCAAGTTCATAGACATTCTGATAATTTGTGGACTCATCATTAAAATGCAAATAGGACTCAGCAAATGCGAGTTACAAGCATTGATTGACAAGGTTTATACTTTGAGATAATGTTAGTGCAATCTGTGCAACGGTACCATAATCCACCATACATCCATATGATGCCAATTAAATCATGTTGAAAAACTAAATAACGCACAACAAGCACATACTATGGTTGTGACTTGCTTTCAAGGAGAGCAGATCAGGTCATATTGTATATAACCCATTTGTCAATTACATTAAAAAATCAATCACAAAAATGCAATAAAAATTATAACTTGCAATGTCACTATTCTCTTGAAAGTGAATGTTTTTTCTTTTTAAGCAGCAAAGAAAATTTCCCTTTCAAAAATGAAATTTTTTAATATAACGATTAAATTAATCACGTAGACCAGGGAAAATAGAACATCCATAAGTAAATGCATTTGACCTGGCTTTTGCAAGATTCACACTCATGAACAGGATAATTTTAACAGTGGAAGAATTCACATCATGTTTCATGCATGCAGCATTTCAATAAGTTTACAACATCAAAAAGCCCATTAAAAGTAGCGAAGATACCAAACATAGATAACAAAAACTTTAAAACTCAAGTGGAGTACGGAAGCCCGCAACCCCATCTAGCTTTGTATGCCTGAATTTAAAGTTAGATATGTAATGCAACAGAGTAGGTTCCAAGAGAATCCAACAACTCCAGTTTCATGTAGTGCCAGCCTATTGAGGCTGCTATTGCAACAAGTTTTCCCATGCCAGCTAAGTACCGATATGTTACTATTTCCAACGGATATGTAGTCTTAAATTTCATAATAGCAAAATGTAGAACTACTGCAACGTGAATGGTGGTGTAAAAATGTGTTGGTAAAAATAAACAGGAAACTGAGGAATGGTAGGGGAAAAGCAAAAATTATAACTTGTGCCTTAAAATTTTACAAAAACAGAAACTTTCATTTTATATCAATTGTCTGCTTTTCATTTATCCATTCCCCACAAAACCCACTGACCAAAGTCTTTCTTCTCCATCATCATCAATTGTAGCCATCCAAGAAACCAACTAACATACCCAACAAAGTTTTCTTATCTCTCAAATAAACCCCAAGCCAATTGCCAATTACTGTTCAATACATATGTCAATATTTCCAATTTGCTCTCACAAAATAACTAAACACCATTTACTTTCAACAGTTAGTGTATTCTTGTCATGACTTTCTTCATCTCAAACAACAAAGCCCACCAACAAATAAAAACCTTTGTCTTAATCTGGTAATCTTCATCACTCAACAACAATGAACAATTGGTATGTCTTAAGGCTAAAAAACAAATTTTATATTGAGCATAGAAAGAGAAAATTGAACACAAGTTTTCATGAGACAAAATACAGTAATTTTAACTCCATAGTCAACGTTAACCCAACATTAAACTAATCAACTAAAGATGACAATGATAAGGGGTATGAAATTAATGCAAGCAAAAATTTGAGGACCACAAAAAAAATGTGAAACTATGACAGGTAATCAATCTTGATATGAAGTTTGGTGAATATTGGGATTCTTTTTACAATAAGCATAGTTTTGCATCAGTTTAGGACATGATAGTTATCTTCCCAGGTATCTCCCTCTTTTAAGGTCTTGTGCCAAGGTTTCGCCGAAAAGTGTAAGCCCTACTCAAGACAGACAAGCTTACTGCTTAACAAGGCTACAAAGATGGCCATACTAAAGCTCCACGTTTATAATTGTATGACTAAGACTCCACCATCCAATGTGTTTTACAAACATAGAGACACACTCACAACATTCTTTGTAGTCAACTCCATTCCTAAACTATAGATTTCAAGCATAACTCCAGTTTCTCAAATTATAAGCAAATCACAAGGTACATCGCATGGATACAACTGCAGAAACAGAGATACAAGTATTCACATAGAATTTCCAATTACTAGTACCATGTAAGGGGCTATGGTATGGGAGTAAGAGTGGAGTACCCATGTGACATAGATCAAAGCACAAAAAAGAAATAAAAAATGAGAATAACATCAAGGATTTCTGCTGTTTCTCAAACAAAATCGATCTTCTCTAAGGAGATGCTGCATTTTCCCTCTTCTTTGGTTCTGCTTGGGTTCCTAAATCAACAAACGAAAGCAGAATCTAATCAGAAAAATTGCATTTCGCATGTAAAAACACAAAACAACAACAATTCAGACGACGCAATAGAGTTTACCTTCTCTGAAATTGTTACCTTCTCTGAAATTGCTCTTGAACCGACGAGGCATTTGGCGCAGGTAACGCATGCGCCCCCAACTGATAGTCTTCCTCCTAATCGCTTTCACGCTCCAGTTATCTGCCCAACCCAACACGTCAAATTTCACATAGAATCCCAAAACCTCAACACCCCAAAAACTCAGCAGCTACTCGGAGCCACCGCCACCACCAACGCCGATGACGAACCGCCACAGCCATCATGGCCTCCTACCTCTCCGCCCGCTGCACAGAGAGAGGGTTGGGTGCGCCCGTTGAGAAAGTTTTTTTTTTAAAATCTGTTCTTCTCGTCCTTGTTATTTTCGTAACAGGGGTGCGGGTGGAACGATTTTAACATGCTTTTATGGACGCGGCGGACGGTGTTCCACACGTCCGCTGTGTCCAATGTTTGCCAAAAAATGTGGTCTTTTTGGCCTTTTCTTCCTGAGCGATGCGCGGGACGCGCCATCAAACATATCCTAAGGGTATGTTTGATGGCTTGTCGAGGATTAGACAAAATGAACAAAAAGGATGGAACAGAACATTTGTTCTATTAGTCATGTAACAACTGTTCCAAGTCCAGCGTTTGTTTAAACCGTACTCAGTAGGGATGGCAGTGGACCGGGGGAAAGCGCCCCGCCTCGCCCCGTTTGGACCGGGGATGAAGGGTATGAAACAGGGATGGAGGCGGGGATGAAGGTTAAAATCCATCCCCGTCCGGGGATGGACGTGCACTTTTCCCCGCCCCGCCTCATCCCCGCCCCAACCACTTTTCCCCGCAATATCCTCGCCCCGCCCCGCCTCATCCCCATTTGAACCGAGGATGGAGGACATGAAACGGGGATGAAGGCGGGGGTGGAGGATAAAATCCATCCCCGCCGAGGATGGAGGTGGGGGTGGAGGATAATATCTTAAGGTGGGGCAGGGGTGGAGACCTTGTCCCCCGCCATCCCTAGTACTCAGATGCTATGTTCCAAATGTCCATTGTTTGATGACAATGTGAGGACAACTTGGACAGTCATGGATAATGGATCGAATTACTTTGTTTTGGATCGTATGACCCAATCCGTCTATCATTTTACACATTTTAACCAATTTATTATGGTTTTTTGTCTGGATATGGATCCAATTATGAAATTATATCTAAACTCATGATTTTTTGCTATGAATATAGATTTAAAATTGGATTTTTGCCCTAAATATGGATTTTTGTCCTCAATATGGAATTTTAAATAACATTTTTGTCATGAATATGGATTTGGAATTGGATTTTTGCCATGAATATGGATATTTGCTCCAAATATGGATCTTGAATTGGATTTTTGGCCCCAATATGGATTTTTGCCTCGAATATGAATCTAGAATTGGATATTTGCCCTGAATATGTATTTTTGCCCCGAATATGGATTTTTGTCTCAAATATGGATCTAGAATTGGATATTTGCCATGAATATGTATTTTTGCCTCGAATATGGATCTAGAATTGGATATTTGCCCTGAATATGTATTTTTGCCTTGAATATGGATCTCAAATTGGATTTTACTTTACAGACAGCTAGGCCCCAAAATCTAGGACAAGCAAATAATTTCCAGCAAACAAACACCTTTTAATCAAACCAAGTATTGACTTAGGTTAGGTCATGTTTTTCTGATGTACTTTGGTTTTAACAAATGTTGACCACATCGTTCAAGTGAGAGAAGAAACCAAGCATAGTTTTCTAAAAGTTGATAAGCAACATGCTAAGTGCACCAAAACATGTCAATGTAAAAGGAAAGACAACAGTAAAGGTTTAAACAGGTGAATGAATTACTGCATAAAAGAAACCAGGAATGTTTGATGCAGTAGCCAAATGCCTGAGCCTTTGATGACTATAAGCTACATTTGTGTCACTTCCATGCCTGTACTGCATACGACCCCCATACTCCTACTAGTTGCTCACTTATGCATAATAGAATAAACTGATTGCTCCCATGTAGAAAGGACATGTGGGCATGGTTTTCTTGAACATAGAGTACGTGGTTATGCTTTTCCAAACACAATTATATTCAATTTAACAAGACATTTGAATCCATCCCTGGCTGTAACAAAAGTAAATAGCTAACAAGAAAATATGAAATAAATAAATAAAGAGAGGCAGAGTGATGCCTTGTATTTGTAATTTTCAATTTTAACCAATTCCATGGATAGGAGAACAGAAATCAGAGGCAGAGATACATATATAATAAGCTTCAGCTTATCAATATAGTTCAAAATTCAAATGTACCGGAGTGTGATCATATGCACAACAGCCTCTAGAAGATTAAATGATGCAACCCATCTTAGTAACATTTTTATTTCAGGCATGTGATGATTCAAAATAGAAATGATTTGATTTCTTTCATGAAAATTTCAAAAACTTTCAGATGAAAAGATTCCATACAATTCAATTAAAAAAACCAAATTCCACACGACAAGTTTAGTAGGAAGAGGCCACACAATCATAATGGCAGTATTAATATGATAGTAGGTCCAGCAAATTTGGGTATCATGTCAACTATGGGACATGTGATTGTAAAGTGTGGGTTTCTACGTGAAGCTAGGAAGGTATTTGTTAGGATGAGGAGATGGGATGTGATATCGTGGACCATAATGATCAATTGTTATTTGAAACATAATCATGGGAAAGAAGCACTAAGCCTCCTATAGAAATGTGTGATAGTGACATTGAGCCTAACCAACACACTTTCGCTGCTGTTCTGAAGTGTGCTTCTCTAGATGCAGGAAAACAGATACATGGCATTGCTAAAGGGCGATGAGATTTAGAAACTCATGTTGGTAGCTGTCTTATAGATATGTACATGAAAAATGGGGATCCATAAAGTGCAAGGTTGGTCTTTGACGTAATGCCTGAAAAGGATGTTGTTTCATTCAATGCCATGATATCAGGTTATGGAAGAAATGGTAGTGGTGCTGTTGCCATAGAAACAAGTCCACTAAATGTCCTCTTACATTCTGTTGTTTCATAGATACAAGTAATATCTCACATTGAATCATTCTTGTTATAATCTTTGCAGGAAGCTTTAAAGGCAAAAGGACTTAGAGATGATACTACTATGTATAGTAATAGATATATTGCCACCAGAAAAGCCACCTACCTGTCAGTTTTCTAATTGATTGACTTAGCACCTACCTGTCTTTTGCTTGCCTAATTGGGAAACTTGTTATTCATATTGATTGAATGTGAGACCATATAATCTTGCTCTCTTTTTCTGCTTTTGGTTATGTTCAAGTTATGGGGGGTTTGTTCACATTAGTTTGCTATTTCAATCATACAAGAAAATATCATGTAAACAAATAACTATTTGTCATGCTGCTTTAGCAAGTTCCTGCTGGTGGTGTTACAGGTGCACAATGGGATTGCATCAGGCAGGGGCACTTTGTGTGAAGCACTGTCTTGCTGCTCAGGCATCATCAAATGATGGATGGTTCAAGAACATTCTTCTAGCTTGTCAGGAATAGAGCCAAACCATATGAAAGTAACATGAAAACAAATGCACATATACCCAATGAAGCATCCAATAGCTAGTAAACCTATATATCTGGAAACTGATGCAATTAGGTAGATGATGTATTACATGGCTCCCGTCATGATAGAATTATGGCATATGAAGGCATACAAACAAAAGATTCAACATAGACAGGAATGAAGTTGTTGAAAGCACCAAGGACCATTACCCGTTTCCTTGTTTAAAGCCCCACATATCTAAGCTCTTTATCAGTAAAGTACAATGTCAAAATGCAGAAAAGGATTTCAAGATGTTTCATCTCATCAAGCAAAAAGTGACATGATACACAGTAGATAACTGTACATGCCCAAACTCTGGACCATTAAGAAAGAGAAAGAACAATGATGGATAAGATACTTCTGATATGGTATCCTAAAAACTGGATCGTAAATCTGGTGTCATAATAATGTGTACATGCACAAGGTAAAAACAAGAAAATATTAACAGATGTCACCCTGTTTCATCAAGAAGTTATTCTTCTTGGTCATGAGTCATGACCCACTAGGTGGACAAGATACTGCAGACATGATGCCATAATATTGGCAGAACAGTAGTGACATGAGGAAGAGTGCATAGCACCATAAGGTAAATAACAGGAAAATACTCCTCAATGACGACTCTACTTAAACTAATTCTATCACAATCACATGCAACATTAGAATGCTCATCGTTTTTCACAACAAAGACAGATGGTGCCTTGTTTGTAATAAGCTTGCTCAACCATCTCCTAATATCGCATCAACATACTAATGAGATAACATTAATTTTGCCTTCAGAGTAAATGCATGCCAGAGTCCATAGGTTCAAGAATAATGTCATATGCAGCATGTAACTAACAGATTCTTTAAACAACCATTCATTTTCCTGTGTTCTACTGTCATCACAATGGTGCTCCATGTATTTTGAAATCATCAATATTGTGTGGGAATAAAAACTTCCCACTATCCTTCATAAAAAGGCCACTGGACAAATCAGATTCTGCAGGAGTGCATGGACTAACAAAAAAAATACAAAATTCTAAGAAAGAATGATCTTTTCCAAAGTGCAGCATCATAAAAGAACCAATGGCAACTTCAGTCTCTGTCCACATTGTCATTGTATCACAACTTCTACACATGTACATCATCAATGCGAATAAAAACAAAATGCAAACAGTGATTAATGACAAAATCAGGACTATTGTTGAAAATCAGTATGCGTTATCAAATTACTGTATGAATCCCAATACATATAACAGGAGATTAGTAAAAGAGAAAAAACTTCAGCATGAAAATAATAAAGGATGCAGTGAAAATGCATGCTCAGAAATAAGTGTCATTTAAATGAAAAACATGAGATTGTTTCAAACACTGTGATGCAAAAAATGAGATGGGGATGATTTCTTCAGTGGAGCATTTTTTTCCTCGTGCAACTTCAGTGGAGCAACTCTGTATTTATTCAAAGGAATCAAATCTGAATGATATTTTGCAAAATTTTCAAATTAGTGGCACTGTGATAGCCATGGTTAGCAACTTAGCATCAATATCAGAGTCTTCACATGTGAAATTTCCTTATGATATTGCATCTGAAACATCAACTAAATTATGGGTCAAAGATGAAAGTTCAGAAAGTGAATTTCTTTTTTCATCCTGATGTCAGTTATTTGCTCTAGCCTACAACCTCTTATTCTACTGATATATATATGTATGCATGTATGTATGTATAGATACACACACGAAATGCTATTTACTCTCAAAATATCAGTTGTTATAGGTAAAAAAAGAAACCAGTGATTATTGGAATTGAGCTACATCAGCTAGGTTTTGGACGTTTTGAAAGGTAAGCTGTTGTTAGGCCATGTATCATTAACTAATCAGATCATTATAAAATTTATATACAATCCCTTGAAGGGAACGGTCTGGGGTATCCTTCTAGGATTTTTGGATCCCTCTGTGCCAATTGTACATAGATTCTGTCAAAATTCTGCAAAATGAATCGCAGCTCAGGAGGAAGTCCTTGACCATTGGTTCTTCCTTCCAAAAAATTGAAGGTTTTCACTTTTAGGTCCACAGCCTTCTGGTTTCTATGATTATCTTTCAGCCAGGATCAATGTGCTTGAGGATTTCAATCCATCCCCACCATTCTGTGTCTTTAACATTCCCAGGTTTATAAAAACATCATGCAAAAGAAAACCTTGCTGTGGGTTTGGATTGTATAACCAAAATTTCATCTGTTATGAAAGATTTCACTAATAAAGGCGAAGAAGGAGAATAGGGGGCTCTGACTTGGGCGGCTACCTTCGAAAAAGAGACGACGATGGGGAGGCCGGTGGTGGCGTGGTGGTGGAGGTGGAAGGGGAAAGAAGGTAGGCCAGTGGTGGGAGGAGAGGAGACATCGATCTAGGGCACACATACAGATAGCAATAGAAGGAGAGAGAGTGAGAGACCGATCTGTGGAAGCGGTTACTGTAGAAGAGAGAGTGGAAGACGATCTGTGGAAGCCCTCCTGTTATTGTAGAAGAGAGAGTGGAAGAGGATTTGTGGAAGCCCAGCGAAGAGAGAGTGAGAGACCGACCAGAGCCGCGCCCGTCAATGCGTTTTTTTTTCGTCCCTGTTCATTTTGTAACAAGGGGGGGTTGGATCGCAAATCACAAACAAATATGGACGCGACGAACGCGCGGAATGCCGTCCGCCGCGTCCAATGTTTGTTGAAAATGGTCTTTCTCAGGGTAATTTTCGTCCGAATCACGCTGAGAACGGCGCATCAAACATGCCCTAAGGGTTTGGGTGTCTGTGACCTCACTCAGAGATTACCCACTTCAGCAAAAAAATGTCATAAACAAAAAAGGAATGTATAATAGGTCTTTAGTTTTTGAGGATTTGGGATACATGTTTTAAAGCAAAATATGTGAATCTCCAGCCCAGCCAACAGGAGTTGGTTCAGAGATCTTTGGTTCTAAAATTTGGAACCACATTTATTATTTTTCTTTATCGGAGGGTAGAGATCAATTGCTTTGGAAAGGCAACTTACCAGTGGCTACTGCATCTACGAAGGACATTTGGAATTCAATTATATCAGATGCGGTGCCGCACTCATGGTTTAAATTAATCTGGGCAAAAGGTGTAATCCCTATAACTGTTTGGGTTGTTCATTTGGCATGATTCCAGCGATTATTGATCCAAGATAGGTTGAGAAACTTCAGCATTATCTTTTTGAACAGGTATTATTTCTGTTGTAAGAAGATGACCACTCTCATTTGTTTTTCCCACGTCAGGTTTCGCAATAGGTGTGGAAACATATGCAGTAGATTCAGGAGATGAACGATCAAACATTCTTCAGTTGTAGCAGAGCTTTCTTGGTGGGCGTCTATCAAATGTGACCAACAGTGGGTGCTGAAATGTTGGGGATCTGTTTTTCATGTTCTTTGAAAGTTACGGTCAATAAAAAATGCTATTCTCCATGATAATGAAGCTTACTGAAACGATCAGATTATCCGCTTGTTTGGCATGCTTGTGGGAAGAGTTTTATGGTGCATCAATGGCCTTCTGAGTTGATACCCATTATTAACAATTTTGCTGCAACTGGCCTATCGTTCAATTGCCACTTGATCTAAGTTAGGATGATGTTTTCAGCATTGCTTCGTTTTCTTCTAGGTATAGTATATTTTGGTAGCTTTTGCAGCATTTAATGCCTCCAGAGCACTCTTCATTGGGGGTTTCAAAAGACCAATTCGTGCTGATCTGTAGAAGCTGAATGTTGTTAGCTCTTTATTTAACTAAACAACATGTCTCTCTGAGAGAGTTAAACAAGCTAAACAGGCTGTTTGAAGCTAAACAGGCTAAGGGCATAGTTAAACAAGCTAAACCTTGCTTCAGAAGCATGAAACTGCAGTCTTTAGTTCTTTTCAAGCTTCAATTTTTTTCTCATAGTCTAAGGGCATGTTTGAAAGCGAGAAAGATGTAGGAAAAGTGAAGCAAAATAGAAAAATTCGTACAAATTTTTTTGCCCTTCCAAATGAAATGAAAGAAACTCTCTGAGAGAGTTTTTCTAAAAAGTACACTTTTTTATAACAAAACATTCCTCCCAAAAGAGAGAGGTAATGCTTTCTACAAAGAGAAAATGGTGATTTACACTCCCCACCAAGCACATCTCACTACCACCACCCACCACCCATCGACGATCCGACAATTCAAACCATCTGCCTCTGGCAACAATACCAACCGATGACCACCTGCCATCACCACCACTGATAACACCGTCAATAACACAGTGACCCACTGCCTCCAATCCAGCAACATGGTCGACCCAAACCGCCTTTGATCCAGTGGCACCTGTAACTCGCCCTCAGTTGAGCTTGTTGTGAGGGAGATCGCTGCCAGTGATGCGGTTACTATACCGGCTGCTATGTTGCCGGCCACCTCTTTCGTTTGATCTGGCCACCATGCCACCGATGATCACCGTGAGGGAGAGGAGAGAGGGAGCAGGCGAGAGAAGGGGAAAATTATCTCATACTACATAAACAAGAGAAAACTTTTTATTTAGAAAAGTTATCGTATCAAAACTTCTCATAGGTAAAACTTTCTTTTCCTATAAGACTTTTTCTCACTTCCAAGAGAAAAAAACATTCATTACCGACCACACATTGGCTGGCTTTCACTTGTTAAAACTCTTGGGGCAAGTTTGGAAGAGAGAAAAACTCTCATAGGAAAAGAAAGTTTTGCCTACAAGAGTTTTTGATAAGAGAAGTTTTCTAGAAAAAAGTTTTTCACTTGTTTGAGTAACATGAGAAAAACATAGTAGGAAAATATGAAAAATGAGAAAGGAAGAGGAGGGTGGTGGTGATGGTGAGATGGTGGGTGGTGAGATGGGCGATGGGAGTGTAAAAATAAATTTTTTCTTGGTAGGAAACATTTCTCCACCTTTTATAGTAGATCCTTTGTTAATTGATAATTTATAGCATAGTCATTGGTAACACTCATAATCATTATTTTGGTGGAATTCCCAAGAATGACCTTTGATTGTCTCAAAGTTGGTTCTTTTGTATTATGCTAAATAGCGATTTATCGAATGGCGCTTTAGCTAAACAACGATTTGTTGGCACCTCTGTTGAATAGCTATTTGGTGAAAGGTGTTTCAGCTGAATGACGATTTGTGGTGAAAGGCAATTCGTTGGATAGCGATTTGTGGCTGACGATTCAGCTCAATGTACTGTTGGCCATTTAGCTGTATTGCGATTTGTCAACGACGTTTCAACTACCACATTAAATATGAGTCTCATTCTCTGTTTGGTGATATATATGTGAGAGTGAAGAAAACTTCGGGGGTTGCGGGCTAAAAGTTCTTTCTCCACTTCTTTCAGGACTGCTTCGTGTGGCTGGTCCTTTAAGAACATTTGTTCCTTTGGTGAGGTTTTTTTTTATTGTTATTTTCTCTAAACCTTTGTGTGTTTATAAGGCTTATGCTTTTGGCCACTTTGTAAACTCTGTTTTGAAGATAGTGGAAGAAATTGACCTATCGGTCGCCGTAGACATACCTCAGTTTGAGGAAACCACGTAAATCTTGTGTGTTTCTTTAATTTCTGTTGATATAGATATATTGCTTTCATTGATTTTCACTTGTGAGAAAGCCTATTTTTCTCAACATCTAGTATCAGAGCAGGTTAATCCAGTTTCGATTCGTTGTATTTTGTGTGTGAAAATTATAGAAGGCAATGTTGAACATATGATTAGTTTGAATGCCACAAATTTGTTGACTTGAAAAACAAAAAATGAAAGATCTTTTGGTTTGTAAAGATTTGGATGTACCCATAAAGGGTGATAGCGGCAAACCAGAAGAAATGAAACATGACGAGTAAAAAAAGTTAGATCGAAAAGTTGTCGGTTTCATTCGACAATATATTAATGATAGTATTTTTCATCATGTCTCTACTGAAAATTCAGCACATGGTCTTTGGACCAAATTAGAGAGACTTTATGATAGAACGATGACAGTAAACAAAGCTTTCCTATTTCGAAAGCTTGTGAATCTCAAATATAAAGAGGTCACTTCTATTGTAGAACATTTGAATGAGATTAAGAGAATTGTGAATCAGTTGGCCACTATGAAAATTACTTTTAATGATGAGTTGCAAGCCTTGTTACTTCTTAGTTCACTTCTTGAAAGTTGGGAAGCCTCGGTGGTCACAATCAGTAACTCTGCACCTGATGGAATGGTAACTATGAGCCAAGTTACCAGTAGTCTGTTGAATGAAAAGACAAGAAGAAAATCATCAGGTCATTCTCACTTCGAGGCACTTGTGATGAAAAATCGGGGGAGAAGTAAAAGTAAGAGTAGGGCTCCTTACAACAGTGACAAATCTAGAGGCCATTCAAACTTGAGTTCAAAGAAAGGCGTCAAGTACTATTATTGCCACAAGAAAGGGCACATGAAATGGGAGTGCAGAAAACTCAACTTTAAAGAGCAGAACAAAGAGAAAAAATCAGACAAAAGGCAAAATGATACAACTGCAGTCACAGATGGTGAACTCATGATTATCTGTGATGATACTAGCATTAATTTGGTTGGACAAGAGACAAATTGGGTAATTGATTCTTGAGCTTCATTTCATTTTACCTCGCGGGTTGATTTCTTTACTTCTTACTCTCAAGGTGATTTTGAAAATATTCGAATGAAAAATAAAGATGTGTCAAAAATTATCAGTATAGGTGACATTTGCTTGGAAACAAATATTGGCTACAAATTGTTGCTTAAAGATGTAAGACATGTATCAGATATTCGACTGAATTTAATCTCTGTCGGAAAGTTGGATGATGAAGGCTACAACAACATTTTCAGTTATTGAAGGTAGAAGCTATCCAAATGTTCTCTGGTGATAGCAAAAGGAAAGAAGACTTGCTCTCTTTACACTATGCAAGCAAAGAATTGCAAGAGTGTTGTGAATGCTGTGGAAAATGACTCATCCACTGATCTATGACATAGAAGGCTCGGGCATATGAGTGAGAAATGATTGCAAATTTTGTTCAAGAAAGAGCTTTTAGCGGGGATAAAAGGTACATCTTTGAAAATATGTGTTCATTGCTTTCATGGTAAACAAAATAGAGTATCATTCCGTAGAAACATTGTATCTAGAAAATCTCATGTTCTAGATTTGGTATATTATGATGTATGTGATCCTTTAAAGGTTATGACTCTTGGCGGTGACTATACTTTGTTACTTTTATTTATGATCATTCTAGAAAAGTTTGGGCTTATACATTGAAAACTAAAGATCAAGTTCTGGGTGTATTTAAGCATTTTCAAGCCATGGTTGAAAGAGAAACGGGTAGACAGTTGAAATGTGTTCGCTCAAATAATTGTGGTGAATATATTGAGCCATTTTATCAGTATTGCACTAATCATGGCATCAGACATGAAAAGATAATAAAAAAGATACCTCAACAGAATGGGGTTGCAGAGAGAATGAATCGCACCATTTTTTAGAGAGTCAGATTTTTGTTGTCACATTCTAAATTGCCAAGATCTTTTTGGGGTGAGGCAATGAGGACAACAATTGATCTTATTAATTTGTCTCATTCTATTCCGTTGAATGACAATGTTCCAAAGAAAGTTTGGATAGGGAAGAAAGTTTGCTATGATCATTTGAGAGTATTCGATTATAGAGCTTTTGTTCATATTCCAAAGGATGAGAGGTCCAAGCTTGATCCTAAAGCAAAACAGTGCATATTTCTTGGTTATGGGCATGAAGAATTTGACTACAGGTTGTATGATCCAATTGATAAAAAGGTTGTCAGAAGCTGAGATATCTTCTTGGAAGATCAAACAATTGAAGATATTGACAAGCTTGAGACAACTGAGTCTAGCACTGAAGATCTTGTTGACTTAGATCCTCTTGAATTACCTATTATTCAGGATATCATTGAGGAGATGCAAGCATCTCATGATAATGTAGAGGAAGAAAATGTTAAGCCAAAAATTGAGGGGGAACAGAGCCACCTCTACAATCACCGTTAAGGAGATATACCAAGGAGAAGCAGCCGTCTAGAAAATACTCCTCACATGGGTATGTGATAATAACAGATCAAGGTGAGCTAGAAACTTATCAAGAAGTTTTGGAGCATGAAAACAAAACTGAATGGTTTAAGGCAATGAAAGAGAAAATGAAGTCATTGCACGAGAATCACACCTATAATTTGGTGAAGCCACCTAAAGGAAAGAAAATTTTGAAAAACAAATGGGTCTTTAGAGAAAAGATTGATGGGAACAACTCTTAAGCTAGATTCAAGGCACGACTTGTTGTGAAAGGATTTGGTCAGAAGAAGGGAGTTGATTTCGATGAGATCTTCTCACCAGTTGTGAAGATGTCCTCCATTCGAACTATTCTTAGTATAGCTGCAAGTATGAATTTAAAAGTTGAGCAGCTTGATGTGAAAACTGCATTTTTGCATGGCGACTTAGAAGAAGAAATCTATATGGAGCAACCTGAGGGTTTTATTGAAAAGGGAAATGATCAGTTAGTTTGCAAATTAAAGAAGAGCTTGTATGGATTGAAGCAAGCATCAAGACAGTGGTACAGGAAATTTGATTATTTTATGACTGAGCATGGGTATTCAAGAACCACCACAGACCATTGTGTGCTTGTGAAGAAATTTTCAGATGAAAACTTCACTATTCTCTTGCTTTACGTTGATGATATGTTAATTGTGGGTCAAGGCACAAGCAAAATTAGCAAGTCGAAGTTAGAACTAAGTAAGTCTTTCGCCATGAAGGACTTAGGCCCATCAAGACAAATTCTTGAAATGAGAATTGTTCGTGACAGATCACATAGGTTGATATGGTTATCACAAGAGAATTATATTAAAATGGTTCTTGAGAGGTTCAATATAGACAAAGCAAAGTCTGTTAATTGTCCACTTACAGGCCATTTCAAACTTAGCTCAAGTCAATATCCTACAAGTGATGAAGAATAAAATGAGATGCAGAAAATTCTCTATGCTTTAGCAGTTGGTTCTTTGATGTATGTCATGGTTTGTACTCGACCGGATATTGCTCATGCAGTTGGGGTTGTTAGTCATTTTTTGTCAAATCCGGAGAAAGAACACTGGGCAACAATGAAATGGATTCTGAGGTATCTTCAGGGTACTTCCAAAATGAGTTTGTGTTTTGAAAAAAGTGAGCCTATTCTTGATGGGTTCAAAGATTCTGATATGGCTGGTGATGTCGATAGTAGGAAATCTACTTCTGGTTATTTGATTACTTTTGCAAGGAGAACAGTTGCATGGCAATCAAGATTACAAAAATGTGTAGCTCTCTCCACCACAGAAGCTGAGTTTATCGTCATCACATAAGTAAGTAAGAAATTATTATGGATGAAGAAATTCTTACAAGAGTTTGGTTTAAAACAAGAAATGTATGTTCTTCATTGTAATAGTCAGAGTGCAATTCAGTTGAGCAAGAATTCCTCTTTTCATTCAAGATCGAAACATATTGATGTTAGATACCAATGGATTCATGATGTCTTGAATGATAAACTGTTACAACTTGAGAAAGTTCACACTGATGACAATACTTCAGATATGATGACTAAGGCATTGCCTAAGGACAAGCATGAGAAGTGTCGACTCTTGGTAGGAATGGTCGAAGCCTCCACATAAGTCGGGAGGGGGAGAATTGTTGGGTTTCCCTCTTTTGTGGGATTCATCTGTTTGCTAAAGTAGATCATTTGTTAATTGATAATTTATAGCGTAGTCATTGGTAACGCTCATAATCATTATTTCGGTGGAATTCTCAAGAACGACCTTTGATTGTCTCAAGGTCGGTTTTTTTGTATTCTGCTGAATAGCGATTTGTCAGATGATGCTTTAGCTAAATAGCAATTTGTTGGCGCCTCTGTTGAATAGCTATTTGGTGAAAGGTGTTTCAGCTGAATGACGATTTGTGGTGAAAGGCAATTCGTTGGATAGCGATTTGTGGCTGACGATTCAGCTCGATGTACTGTTGGCCATTTAGCTGTATTGCGATTTGTCAACGACGTTTCAACTACCACATTAAATGCGAGTCTCATTCTCTGTTTGGTGATATATATGTGAGAGTGAAGAAAACTTTAGGGGCTACGGGCTAAAAGTTCTTTCTCCACTTCTTTCAGGACTGCTTCGTGTGGCTGGTCCTTTAAGAACATTTGTTCCTTTGGTGAGGTTTTTTTTTCTCTTGTTATTTTCTCTACACCTTTGTGTGTTTGTAAGACTTATGCTTTTTTGTACTCTGTTTTGAAGATAGTGGAAGGAAATGACCTTTCGATCGTCGTGGACGTAAACCAAGTAAATCTTGTGTGTTTCTTTAATTTGTGTTGATATAGATATATTGCTTCCATTGATTTTCACTTGTGAGAAAGCCTATTTTTTGTCAACATTATCATGAAAGAATGTTTCCAATCAAAACTCTCAAAAAAGTTTTTCATTTGGAAGGGTTAGAAAAATAGGTATTGATTTTTTAATTTTGAATCACTTTTCCTCCACCTTTCTGGCTTTCAAACGTGCCCTTGAGGTCCCTCCACCCAGCACGGAGCACACCCATCTTAGACCTTGTAGCAAAGGAGGCCACCCTTGGATTTTAAACTTAGATATGATGTCCCGTGAACTTGGTGACATTCACAAGTCTTCCCTGCCAGATCAAAACGGAGCCCTTTTAGACACTTTTCAAGCTTCATGAGAAGGTAGTTTTCAAGAAAACTTGCTTTCTCCTCAAAATGAACTTTCTTGATCCTAATTAGAATGATTTTATATTGTACCTTTTTTCTGTAAAAGTTACGTTTCTAATGAAATCCATTCCAAGAAAAAACTGCAGTGCTTAATTATAACTTAATGTCATTTTTTTTTCATATTTTAATTGTTGTTTCTTACCCTCTCCCTCTTGTGCATACTAACTTCATGCCTCACGCATACAAGCAATTTTTTTGAAGTCAGTGGAGCTTATCGCTTCCGAGTTCGCGCATCCTCCTCGCACCCCGTTTCGTCACAGGCTACCCAAGGCATTCGACAGCTGATTAATCAGGATTTTCCAATTAATCATGGCTTCTCAAAACCAAGGGGGGCGTTTGTTTAGACACCTACCCACGGGGAAGGGAAAATGCTTCCCCATGGGGAGAGGCATGACCCTGTTTTCATAAGAAAAATCTTTTTGAAATATAATCAGAAACCACCACACCGCTTTCTCATGGGGATGCTCCCACGTTTGTTTCACCTTCATCAATGTGATATTGGGGTGTTCAGTGGTGGTTTCACCAATGCGAGAAAGAAGCCCTCTTTCTTATGAAAGATGGCCTCTTTCATACCAGCGAGACTGAAACAAACTCCCCCAACTCTTGATCAATAGAGAAATGAAACTCGAAGAGAGAGAGAGAGAGAGAGAGAGAGAGAGAGAGAGCAGCAACATTTGTTTTCTCTAGGGTTTCCCCTTTTCCTTTTCATACAGAGTGCATTTGGGTATTCTAGGGTTTCTGGAAGCCACCGAGTTCGCAGATGCGATTCCAAACATGGGGAGGGACAGGCATCACGGAGAGGCGCGGTTGTTTCAGCATAAGGAACCCTTCGAAGCCTTGTTCCTCCTTCATTTGCTTGAGTGTCACGGCCCTCTGCATCTCGCCCACCGCCTCGAGATCCACCGCCCCTCCTCTATTGTCCTCGCAGGGGTACCACTCCTTGATGACCCTCACGACCCCGACGACCTCCCTTGCCCTAGCGCCCGAGTGATAGAAGAAGCAGAGGTCTCCCTCCTTCATCCCTTCCTTCATGTACCTCTGCGCCTGCGCGTTCCTCACGCCGTCCCAACGAGAGACGCCGCCGTTCGCCGCCTGGTCTGCCCACGACCACTCCCCTGCCTCCGTCTTCACCAGCCAGAACCCATCTCCGTCCCCCATCTCTCTCTCTCTCTCTCTCTCTTTTCTTTGGAGCTTATGCAGTTCTCGGCAAATACGTCGGGTTTCTGTCGGTACTCACCGAATCCAAACCTAGATACCCGAGTACGGGTATAAAAATGCTAACTTAACATTCGGGTTGAGCCGAACCTACCCTGGCTACTGAGTTAGTCGCGGGGGTTCGGTTTTGGGCACAGGGTTGCAAATGGATCAGATTTAGGCCGGATGTTTCCTAATCTGAATTCAAATATGATGTTTTTGCAGTTGATCCAAATTTGAGTATTGATCTGAATAAGATCTAATGATGTAAAGATGTGAGAGTTTAATCTGAATCTGACAATAAGGATGTGATCTATTATAAGAACCAACTTTTGAATTATGCATAAGCCAAACTTTTTAAGGCTTGAAATCAAACGCTCAGAATTTTTATAAATATTCAAGCATAAAAAAATCCATTTTTTTTGTTTGAAAAACCCAATCCAACAGTCACCATGCTGAATATATCTGAATGGTTGGATTTGCAAAAAAAAAAAAAACTGTGGGATATGTGTACTTCACATAATAGTTCCCATATTCTATTGGTTATATATATATATCATAGTTTTAAAGCCTAGTGACTCGTCATTTGGCTCATCCATGATTGACTCATGACTCGGCCGGGTCATGTTAACTCTATATTTTATATAAAATATATCAATATATGCATATATTCTGTATATTTTATAGCATATTACTAATATATTACATATAATATGCATTATATAATAATTTTATAATTTGCCTAATGTATAAATTTATTAATACATGTATAACCATCTTTTTATTTATTACATACATAATATATATATATATATATATATATATATATATATAAACCATCCAAACCAACTTCATATGTCAACTATAGAAGCATTTTTTTTCTTTGCAAATCTCACCATACGGATGTGATATCCATTGTAGAAAACCTAGGAACCAACTCTTGGTTCAAAATTTTCATGCATAAATAAGGGCGGAGCCAATAATCTAAACTATGGTGGGCACAAATGCACATTAAAAAGACAAATAAAAAACCTTCATTCTAGCAACATGATTCATAGACATGTTAATTGAAAAATAAAACCCTTAAATTCTAACCAAAGTTATGCATGCAATAAAAAAAATAACATAAAAAGCCCAAAAATATAATTAAGCGTTTGCATCATTTGGAAAAATGTAAACCAATATCCTCTTCTCCAAAAAATTCATGGATTTACATTCATTGAAAAAAAATAAAACCCCTAATATTCTAACTAAAATCAAACATTGATTACATGCCTAATAGCTAACCCTAATATTAACAAACATACAAAAAACCTTAAGACCATAATTAAATATTTATGCTATTTAAAAAATAAACTAAATAAAAAAACCTAACACATATCATACATTATGCTAAAAAAAGCAAATACAACCTCCCAAATCAAAACATTCATGCTATTATATATCAGATAATTCCTAAGAAAAAGAATAAAAAAAACTCAAACCCTTAATTAAAAACTTATGTCATTTAGAAAAATCCAAATCAATACCTTAATTAAATTTAAACTAACTAAAAATACCCTAATTGTCTAACCAAAATCAAGCATCCATTACTTGCCTCATGTTAATTTAAAAAATACACAAAAATCTTAAAACCCTAATTAAATATTCATGTTATTTAAAAAATAAACTAAATAAAAACCTAAATTCTAACAAACATCATACATTATACTAATTAAAAAAATCTAGAAAATGAAAATGTTCATGCTATTAGCATACATTATGATAACTGAAAAATCTAAATCAATACCCTAAATCTTAAAAATTCATAAATTTATGCTAATTGAAAAAAATAAAACCACTAATATTCTAATCAAAATCAGACATTCATTACATGCCTAATGTTAACTAAAAAAATATACAAAAACCCTAAAACCTTAACTAAACATTCAGGTTATTAAAAAAATAAACTAAATAAAAAAACTAAATTCCAACAAACATCGTACCCTGCTAATTGAAAAAAAAAACAAAAGCCTTAAAATCAAAACCCAATTCAAGAAATAATTTGTAAAAGAAAATTGAAAAGAAGTAAAGGAAAAAGAATGCAGTTGCAAGACCTATAATTTTCACCAAAAAATCTGAATAAATCCATAAGTTATTTTATGGAAAATAGCATATGAACCTCAAATGTGAAACAAATTGATTTCAACAAACCAATTATATTTATGATGTATATGTCTTCACAAATATATGCTCAATCAGTCAGAGAGACATAATTTTCTCTCTAAGTAAAATTAGGAGATTTCAATGAGTCAACCTTTTTAGTTTCGTCGATACGAAGAAAATGGTGTACTCATAATTTTTTGAGAAAAATATCGACGAAACCCCAAAAAATTATGGGACCCACAAAAATATCTTCTCAAAAATATCTTTTGGTCCCTACATAAATATCACATGAAATTAATTAGGTGAGCCTCACAGGGATATAGAAGTCATTTTATTGCTTTATGCCCAAGTTTGGGTTTTGGATCAAGTAAAAGGTATGGATCGAATCCACAACATATGTGGATCTAAGATCCGTATAAAAAACTATAAATAGGGGTGAGCCTCATTTACAAAAATCATCCCCTCCTCCTTATCTCTCATCTTTCTCACTCTAGTTCCTCTCTTCTCTCTCCTCTCTCTTGGTTCTAGCCTAGACCAAGCCAACTTCTAGTGAGCTTGGACCTGCTTAGCCCAGGCTGAGCCCAGTTGGTCAAGACATACTTGACCTACTAGGTTATCTTTTTTCTCTCCTCTTTTATTTTAGTCTTAGCCTATGTAAAACCCACTTGACCTAGACTTAGCCTAGTTGGGGTAGACTTGGACCCACTTGATCTAGTTCAAACTCAGTTGGGACATGTTCCCTTGGTCCTGACGACTTAACCTCCTCTACCATTTTCTTACCTAAACCCAACTCATCCGACTAAACCTAACCTAGTTGAGGTAGGTTCAAACCTAGTTGGATCTAAGCTAGGTCCAAACCGGTTCTTGGTTTAAACTTCGTCGGATCATCGTTTCGTTAAAAGCTGCAAGAGACACTCTTAGTTGTGATCCTAACAGACCTAAAGGATGTACTAGCCATGACTTAGGAGTGTCTCAACCACCTCGTTGGAGCACCACCACATATCTTGGTAGGTTTGTGCATTAATCAAGTGCTAAAGTTTTACTTTTCTTGATATATATATATATATATGCTTTTAAGATTGTTATTGCGTCGAATGAATCTAAGACTCTTGCTTTTCATATATTACATATATATGTATTTGCTTATACTTTTAAGATTGTCGTTGCATTGAATGATGCTAAAGTTCCTGCTTTTTGCATATTACAGATATATGTATTTGCTTATGCTTTTAAGATTGTCGTCATATCGAACGATGCTAAGGCTCCTACTTTTTGTATATTATATATATATATATATATATATATATATATATGCTTATGCATTTAAGATTGTCATTACATCGAACGATTCCAACTCTCCTGTTTTCTATAAATATATACGTATTTATTTTCTGCAAGTTATTTAGTTTAGTTTCTCTCACCGAACATTAAATATACCTTCATTTACGTTGCCCTACTATATATCACAAGCACTTACTTATATTAATATAGCTGCTCATAAATTAGCATTCAAATGGAGATCAACTGCTATCGCCAATGCGATTCCATATGTCGCTCCTCGATTAAGATTCTGATTGATAAAAGAAGTTTTTATTGGAAAGACTTTCTTCTTGTGCAAAATCATTTTTTTGTAAAAACCTAAGTCACTTGCGCATGACCTAGCTAAGGTCTAAGGTCCCAACGAACCACAATAAATATAAAGTATGCACAATAGTGCTTATCTATTCTCAAGTTAAGCGTAGTGTTTTCTCCGTCAAAGAGAGAAAGTGCTGTCATTTTTTTTAAAAGATGCTCATCAAGCTTAAAAAAACACAACACTTTCTTCATCAAAGAGAGGAAGTGTTGTCAAAATTTCTAAAATAAGCTCAACAGATCTTATAAAGAGAATAACACGTACTTTGTTATACAGATGAGGTGTTGCCAAAATTCTGACAAATTACCTTCTATAAGTAGAAAGGGTTGTCACACTTTCTCTGTTAAATAAAGGAAGTGCTACCGAATTTTCTAGCAAAAGACTTGCCTGTATTAGTTTGAATGACACAATGATGCCCCTGTTGTCAAAATGCTGATGTAATGGCTTATTTCACCTATGCCTGTAAGGGCACCCTAGTCGTAACGATCGGAGCGACAGAGTAGTTGTTGCGCCTTGACTAGACCAAGTGCTCATTGCGGTTACATACACCAAGCAATCGATTCAAAGTGATCGTGGTATATGCATGCTCACATGAAATACTGTTGTACAACTAGACTCATGAGGGACAGAGTTCCAGAGTTCGTTGTCCACCCGAAAGAGGTGATGTGCTTGCGAAGGCCGTAAATGCCGAGTGTAGAGTCATGCATGCATCTAAATAAAACTTAATGATAGTTTCTGGATCACACGGTTGGACCATACTTCAGAATACTAAATGGGGTTAGAGTACATATTCTCTTACTGCAAAACACACTGATTGCCCGAGTGGCATTCAAATGTCATATAAAAAATGGTTATGTCATCGAACCCCTTAACAACTATTGTTCATCATGGCAGATAGTGAAAGTACAGTCACGAGTGACATATATTTATCATGAACCAAAGAATTCACGGAATCTCTCGTTACTCATAAGGTTTGGAGGTCAGGTTATCCTTATGATCTAATGATTGAACCCCACTACTACATTAGAGGATGCATCCTAAATGACTTGGTAGGATTATTCTGGTATGAGTTCTACCGCCCTACCATGGATAGGGTCATCAGGCTCTAGGGTATCTAAAATACATAAAATAATAAACTCTCAGAACATCGCGTTGATACCGAAGTTTAAGCTTTTCTCGTGTATCCAGGAGTAAACAGTTAATATTGAAACAATGCATTAGTTTTAGGTTCAGTGATGTATGAATATACGAATGAATGCACATTGTTTTGATAAGTATTGCATAACCTTATGAAAGATGTTGAGATCAGTATACTACTAAACCGATAGGGTAAAGACTTATATTGTATTCGTACGAATAAGCTAAGCTCGAGGAGCTCTCGCTTGAATTCGTGGGATACCGATGTGCCAAGTCTTGGAGGCTTGAACTTGATGTTTCAATTGAGGCCCTAAAGAGACTCACATGATATATGCCAAGTCTTGGAGACTTGAGTGTAATGTTCTAATCATGGCCTTGAGGAGACTTTCATGATATACGCTAAGTTGTGGAGACTTGAGCGTCGTTATTGCAAACTGTGGCCTTAAGTGGTTTATGTATTTTTACGAGTTTATACTTGATTTGCTTTGAATGCTTTCTTATCAAACCAACAATGGTTCTGATCCCGTTTAATGGAAAATATAGATACTAAACCTTTGATACGATATACAGAGCAAGACAACATCAAGTTCTAGTTTTTTTTCAGATAGTATTGCACTGCTTCATTTTATAAAACCAATTTCATATAATACTGTTTTTCCAAGCAGCGATGTTTATAATAAACAACTCATTTTGATAAATGAAACACTTTGGTGGTCAATAAGTGCATGGGCATATATCTATGACTTGCCCGATATTTTCTAAAACCAATGACTCATTATCGTTCATTTTCGTTGTTAAAAATCTTTTCTAAGTTCTGTAGTAAAGAAAAAAAATCCATGAATTTTTGTCCAAAATAACGTTTTGGAAATCCGGAGCGTTACTTACAACCATGATGTGCCATTGTGCTAGAGAGATGGAGAGATTTGTGTGAACGACGAATGACCAGAGGGAGGATCAACGTAGGCAATGACATCTCAATCTCCTTTGGTCTGGTGGTATTGAGGCGAGAGAGAGAGGTGGGGTCATGGTGGAGGTACAGGAGAGAGAGGTGGGGTCAGGAGGGTTGAGCCTGAGAGAGTTAGAGCGAGAGGTGGGGTCCCTACCACCCTGACCATTGGGTCGGGCTAGGGTGGTGCCTACCTTGAGACGGGGCACCTCTAACAGGTGCGGCCTGTAATGGTGGGCACTACCCACCCTGACCCGGTACTCCCTTGGGGATTTTTTTCTGGTGCATAAATAACGTGGCTCTCCTCTGTGCATAAATAAGGTTTTTGTAATATAGAAAAATTTAAAAATTTTAAACTGTTATTTTTTAGCAATCACAAACTCTTATTTATGCAACAAAAAAATTGTGGGTGATTTAAGGGATGACTGAATCTCGACTATTGAAAATCGCTCATCTCTATTTCCAGCTAAATACACTGTGATTGTAGTTTGAAAGTTTTATTTTTCACTGTTTCAAGGTAAAGCTCATAAATAAAACACCAAGCATGATCGGCTGACTGGTCTCACATAAACTTATGCTCGCCATCTTTGACAAACCAAAGCCGAACAATCTGAGAGCATGCATTGCCTTGTCTGTTCATTTACACCAGCGCTCATAGAGGTCACTTGTTTCAAATATATTGAGCACCCTCTTCACTCTCTTAACTCGTTCTTATTTGTCCACTCACTAGCCAACTCTGGGCTAGTATGCTCAGGCAAAGATAGCAGTAACTTTAAGATCAGGTCTGCGGTTGTCTGAATAGACCTGCTAAATATGACTGAAATATGATGAAGTTGAACCATAAAACTGGCCCCATGAAAATGGGCCAAACCTTGATTTCCTTCATTTTTGCCTTCCATTGGGAGTTGGTCGAGCTCATGAGCTGGCTCACTTCAGAAAAAAAAACAAAAAACAAAAACAGTAGATGGAACATTTCTGAGTTTACATAGTATCTTGAACAAGATCAAGCAGAAAAAAAAACAAAACAAAAGCAGTAGATGGAACATTTCTGATTTTACTTAGTATCTTGAACATGATCAAGGGCTTGCAAGTGCCTGCCTATGTGACACTGGCCATTCACATGACAGCATTAATTTCATGTGCCCCACAGCAACAGAATGCAGGCTCCACTCATATGCTGTCATGCGATTGGCTTTTGTCACATAGGCAGGCACTTGAGTTCCGTTGTATCTTGCTCACAGTTACGAAGGCAATATTGATGAGCTTGCAGTTTTTTTTATGATTAGAAACACTTGCTGAAGCCAGGAAAACCCTGGGTGGAGCCTCACGACCATCCTGCCTTACGTGACCCACTTTTGAAAGCTACGAACACACCCGTGCGCTAGCAGGGTTTGATCCAGTGCCTTCATCTCCACAACCACCCCGCTGGCCATGCGTACGACCCGTGGTGGTATGAACCTGCGCTAGTTTTGACCATGCAATTTCATGATGCTTACATCTGCCTCCTTTCTATGCCGTCAAAAAAACATCTAACCTCTTTGGACTCTTTCCAAAGCCAAAGAGAAACATTTCCCAGCAGGGAAAGTTGCTCACAGATGCAGTTTCCTCAGATTGTTTACCACCCCCATCGATTAAGCATGATACAAAAGCCTGATGGCCATGTCATAAAGAGGCAGATACGAACCGTCACGGTCACCCTATACGAGTTAAAAGACACAAGTTCTATTTTTGTTTTTATTCGAAAATAGGATAAGAAGACTATGTTACAGGGGGACGTCATTTTTGTGGTGTGTCTCTCCCTGGTGACACGAGCGGACACGGACACTAACACGTACAGATAATATTTTAATATTTTTAATGTTTTATTTTAATGAAAATACATTTTAACATTAAAATATCAAAAAATTAGTTTTTGATTGATTAAAGATTAAAAAAATTGTGTATTCACATCCTATTTTTCAAAAAAAAAAAATTCAAACTTGTCAGTCACGTGTCCTCGTGACTTTGTGACATAGCAAGGGAGGACATGTTTTTTCGTCATTTAATTGATCAATATATATATATATATATATATATATATATATATATATATATATATATATATATGATACGTAAGAAGGTAGGCATTGCACCCATTGAAAATAATATGAGAGCGAATCGTTTACGGTGGTTTGAACATATTCGGCGAAAGCCTAAAAATGCTCCAGTTAGAAGGATGAAGAAATGAGAAAATATATTAGTTAAAAGAGATCGGGGTAGGCCTAGGAAGACATAGATGGAGATGATAAGAAAGGATATGAATGCTTTGAACCTGACCGAGGACATGGCATTGAATAAAAATGATTGGAGGAGAAGGATTCACGTGGAGTACCCAAAATGATTTTTTTTTTGTTCATATCGCCGATCCCAATTGTTTTGGGATAAGGGTGTAGTTGTTGTTGTTGTATTTTAATATATATACAAATTAACAAGTTTGTTATTGAAAAATATTATTAAAAGGATATTTAAAAATAATAAACTGCCCTCGGTACATGTCATGGGTGTTTTTAGTGTCGTGTCTAGATGTCTAAGCCAAAAATGCCATGGCCTGAAAGCAATAACAAGAATCCATATGATGCAACCGCATATGATTGAAGCATGCATCTATGACTATCAGTCATCACCCATATCTCTTCATAGCGTACAAATTTTAATCACTCATCTATATTGGTGGGTCCCACAACATTTTAAGAATGATATATATTAAGTGCTGATTTTTTTTTTTTAAGGCAAGATTATGCTCTGAGAGTTGAGCGCATGCTATATCATGGCAACTCAGTTCCCCTTTGCCCTACGACTCTGCCAACTTAATAAGCGTGAAGTTGAGCCATACATGTTTGTTGCCAACATCAAATGAACGACAAGAGTGCTGGGGGATTAATTATGAAGTTATATGGCTAGCATGCAGCTCCATTAATCTGGTGTCGAAGTAGATCCTCTACATTGCGTGAACCTTTCTCTTTCATTCGTCTACCCTTGGTGATACCAACCGAGTCAATCAATCTATTGACACTAAAACTTGCAAGAAGCCCTCTTGGTTCATAATTCCAGCCATTAATTCATAGTGATATCGTTCCCATTCATTTTCTTTTTTGGTATTTAATTGCTTCTTTACTAATTGAGTATCTATCGTTTGTTGCCACCCATATTATTAAGCTGTTCATCGCTTGTTAACCAATGCAAATGCCAGCATTTTGTATTAATTGATGTTGAAACATGGTTTGCCGGAAGCACGATTCCAAGGCGCGGGAATGTGATGACCATGGGAAGCCAGATCACGATGGAATTGCTGTTGATAATGTTACGCCAGATAATAGTCAAGAGTCAATTAAAGATCACGATGGAATCGTTGAAAGGCAGATAAAGATGGCAACAACATATAGCTAGCATCCCTCTTCCATGATTATCGAAAACTGTTGCATAAATCATGGGATTCACTTTTCTTATTCTGTTATTCTGTTTTGTATCCATCGTGAAACAATATATATAGCTCTTGAATAGAGCTTGAGGGCTATCGTGCTCCTTCAGCCGTGGACGTAGGTTTATTATGAACCAAACCATGTTATCTCTTGCTTGATATTTCTTCAATCGCTTCCTTCTCGTATCTTTTTTAGTTTCTTACTCGTTTTCCTTCGGCTCCCACTCACTCACTATGTTTTTCATGTTATTATTATTTTTTGCTTCCCACACACTTTTCCCTTATTTTCTTGATGGTTCCTTTTTCACTTCTCACGCGCTTCCACAATGGTCTTCAAAACGAATCCCGCTTCATGCTTCATACTACCTTTTAACACTAGCTTTCCCTCTTCCGCTTCAGGCATCGCTCCCGTAACCATTTCGCTTCTTGATAACGATGTGTTGAACTTTATCCAAAAAAACAGTACCCCAAATTGTGAGACGGTTGCCCATACTGTCTAATGGGCTTGATGCTTATCCCACTCTCTCTTAAGTGTACGTAATAAATTTGCTTTTTACGTGGTGCAATCGCCACCACCATTTTTGTCACTCATTACAAACTATCATAGGTACCAAACTGATTCAAACATGCCAAAAAACCAAGAGAAAGGTGTGCCCTTTCTGGATGAGAAAATGACACCATTGTTATAAAAGGTGCCTATACCGCTATACGTTGCCTTCACGTGAAGAAATCAAGAGCCCATAATGTCAAATCTGTGGTACAGTTTATGGTTGAGAGAGTTTACAAGTTTGTGGCTCAACTGAGAAATTAGTGTTTGTAGAGTGTTGGATTCTGCTATCAGAAAGAAGAAAAACGTGTTGCCTCAATAGGGCATTTACTCTTGCTTTTAATATCCAGTCTTATCAACCCGTAGCTGACCCATTTATGGCCAACATATATTGACCTCAAAGTTTTGATTTGGTCACCAGGGCAAAATAACACACACTGGGAAAACGAGACAGATTCTTCTTTTCATGTTTCGGTACTCTATCTAGCCGCTAGTAGGGCTGGGAAACAAGCCGTGCCGCTCGTGGCTCGACTTATATGTTTATCTTGCAAAGGGCTCGTTCAAACTCGTAAAAGAGGCTGGGCAAGCTGAACATGAACAATTGGTACGCCTCGTACGTATGAGCTCGTTAAGTAGTAAATTAAGATTATATTTTAGACATATTTTACATTACATAATATGTGTAGAACATATGAACTATTTGGATTGGTTTGCAAAAATAGGTTTAGTAGTAAAACCTTATTACTTCTAGTTCCGAAACAATACATTTTTTTGTAATCCTATTTCTTCCAGATCTAAAACAATGTATTTTTTCTATAAACAAGACAGCTCGAACTCGGCGTGGCTGGCTACAAGAATGAGCCAAGGCTTGTTCCGCTCGTTTATCAGCCCTAGCCACTAGCCTGCCGGCTTTGATGATATATTGAGATATAGAAAGAAATGTTAAAGTCGTTGACCGGGTTGGATATATTTAGTGAGTGCTATAGAAAGCTGACATGCAAACATTTCTAAATACTGTCTAAATTTGAGAGATCTCTATATTATTTGAAGTGAGCTCTTAAACAATTGCATAAAAGATTCATGATGTTGGCGCATTTATTTACGAGGGTATTATGAAATGATGTCCATAATTTTGTGATATTATTTGTCTGTATGTACTTACATATGTTTATTTCTTTTGGTCAAAATATTGATTGTGTGAATAATATTAAAAGCTGACATTGCTAATGCTATTTTGAGACTAAACTATAAGAAAAGGTTTTGCACTGAGTCAATCTCACAATATATAAAGGAAATACTTGTTTGATTGTGTGAATTCCCTATAATTCAAACATAAAATTAGGTCTAAATCGGAGTAAATTAAAACAAAAGTGAAAATATATATATATACCATTATTTGAGCGGTCTAACTCATGCCATCAACTGCAGTAATCAGCCACAGCATTTCTCATTGACATGGTTAGAACCCCGTTTCCAAACGCTAAAAATGCTGGAGAGAGAGAGAGAGAGAGAGAGAGAGAGAGAGAGAGAGAGAGAGAGAGAGAGAGAGAGAGAGAGAGAGAGAGAGAGAGAGAGACCAGATTCAACCATGAAACTGGGCTGAGTTTAAGCTATTAGAGTCGCATATGTTTCTTGACTTGGTAATAGTCTGATCCAAGACAAATCGGCCGAGCAAGCAGATGACCGGCCGAGTTTGCCAAACATGGACTATGGAAGTATGAGCCACTTAGCGTGCTTGATTAGTCAACAAAGAAGCTTGTTCAAGGCTTGCTCACTAAGTATCTTGACTAACCTTGAAGTCTACCCATAAAATGAGGGGTTACAGTACATGGTGATTAATAATTTTCTTAATCTAAACAAAGTTTCTCAAACTAGTTCTTGGCTGGATCTTGGAAATTCCGTTGCTTATAACCCGTTTCACAACATTGAAAAATCCACACTGAGGCTTGAAGTTCTAAGAAAGAAAGCCTTCTAGAGAATATTTCTTAACTTTTTATTTTTTTGCCACGTAGTTCAAACATATGAATCCCATAACTGTAGTGTTCTTTTTTTTAAGAAAACAGGCATTTTTTTGTCAAGTAATTGTGATTATTCTTCTTAATACATTTTAGAATACTTGGAACAAAGGTAATTATGAAACGATTCAGAGTTTTGCTGGAGTTTTGAGCAAAGATCAAACCGCTTTTCAAGCTATGGTTAGTGACCATAGTTCTACGTCCCCGATGAAACCCATTAAAGTAGAGCTTCCTCTTTGCTCTTGTTAGCAAGTAGTTGGCATAAATTGACTTAGTGCAGTCTCCAGTATGACAGCTTTATTTCTTAGCAACTATGTTGGTGCGCATTTAGTTTTATTCTGCAAGTGTTCGGACATTTTTATGGTGTCCTCCATCCAACTGAAGGTGAAAATAGCTATAAAGATGTTCAAAGGAAATTTTCTATTGAATTAATCATTGTCTTTTTGTACAATGTATTGATTTCTAATAAAGGTAGCCTCCTCCCAACTTCTTCATCGGAAAAGAACAGAAAAAAGAGAGTTAATGGTTGCTTCTGCCATTGTTGCGACTAAATCATTACTCCCATTCAAGGAAGGGAGGATGGGGTGCAATGTCATTGCACACTTTTATTGTGCTGATGCCGAAAGTGTGCAGTCACATCGCGGCTGATCCGCCCTAAGTTCAGCTATTCTAGCCTACATCTACGAAAATAAATCTCTCACGCACACTTTATTCATGGGTTCATATATTTCATACATGAGCACCATCATACCAAGGTGGTAAGATTACAATCAACATACCACAGTAAGGAAACAAATATACGTGAGCCACAATTTTAGGAAGAAGACAACCTTGCCGAATTGCCCCATGGCCATGATGATATTGCTCCAGAATGCAAACGGCTCTGGTAAAGGCTGGACACTTGCCATCTTCTTCCTCTACGCTTTAACCAATACCTTAGTTGATTCTTCCTTAACCATCATGAACCTCTTTCCTTCTTTGTACATTACCGTATCTTTCATGAAATGTCATCTTTCCATAATCTTTTAACCTTATCCATCCAGCCTCAACAAGTCTTTGGAGCTCAAAAGTGAATGTAATTGAATGCAATTCCAAGCAATGTTGTTAAAACCAGTTTATTAGGTGAATCGATCTCTTAAAAAATCTAAGTTACCATATCTTTCATGAAATCTTATCTTTCCAAAATCTTTTAACCTTATCCATCCTGCAGCCTCAACACTCCAGTACAAGTTATGAATCTTTTGAGAGAAACAGTGAATGTAATTCCAAGCATTGTTGTTAAAATCAGTTTACTAGGTGAATCAGTTTCTTAAATAACCTAAGAATCAAATCAAATCGAATTGTTAACATTTTACCATCAGATGACATGCCATTTGATAATAAAAAATTATTATTATTTTTTTAATCCCCTTAAAAGAATATTAAAAAACACATTTGAATCGGCCCTTTTAGATTTGTTGTTGGGCCATTTTGATTGGAATCAGTCGATTCAGACTGATTTTAATAACACTGATTCCAAGTTGATCGATTTCAAGACGTGATTCATGATGGATGTCAGAAGAGATGAGGAATTAATTTAAAGGAGAAAACAATTTGGGGACCACTCCTTTATGAAGTACTTTTAGACTTCAATAATGTGGAATAGTCTCATATTGAAGAATCTCAAAAAGGTTGTGGGCTTTATAACCTACATGGAGATTCTATCACTTGTTCTAAAGAACAAGGGGATGAGATGGTTACCACACACACGCACATGCGCGCATGCGCCTGCCTGTCGGGCTGAGCTCGGGTTCGGGTAATTGGCCCTTTAAAGACATATCCATTCTAAGTCCAATATTCTTTTTGTCTCGCATTTATTGTTTTTATTTGGATTAAATAATAGAAAAAGAGAAATGAATAATAGATCATTTCGTTAACGGGTCACGTTACTTCGTAAATAGGAACGGGTCTCTTCCACGTTTTGGTACCCGTTCAGGGGTTATAAAACGTGGCTAGAGGGTTGGGGTTATAGACATATAGACAGACGTAAGTGACTCTCTTGTTTTTCTCTCTCCCTGCTCTCTTTTGCTTCTCTGTGGGTGTTTCTTAGAAAGGGAAGTTCTGCATCAGTCATTCGTTGAGGTTGTCTTCGAAGGACAATCTATCATCGGAGTGCACCAACTCAGATCACCGAGGCTATTTTATCCTGGGGGCAGGACGTCGGTCCCTTTTGCACCGTATGTGGGGGCAAATCTTCTCTAAGGAGAGTATTCTTATACACCTTAGCCTTTTGCAGAATAATAATATATTTTCTTTATTGTTCTTATTTTGTTCTTTGCATGTGTTTGATTTATTGCCTTCGTCTGGATTTTGGTTTAAAACCGTACATGACATGCTTGAACCCTGTTTGATTTGAATCAAATATTTTATTTGCATATCATGTTATATAAAAATCCGATTTACAACATGATTCTGTTTTTGGGTCTAACAGTCTTAGAGAAGATTCTAAGCATGTCGATTTCATCCAATTTTATACCAAAAGTAGATATGTCCGGTATGCCTAAAAAATTTGTCGATCATAATTTCAAGTGTTGACAACAACATATGAAAATCTGGTTCACAACTATAGGCATGCTATCAGTTCTAGAGTTTGAATGCCCTTCGGTTTCTGAGACTGATCCTGATCCCGCCGCTGTTACTGCGGCTGTAGAGTGAAAATAAAAGGATGGTATAGGTCGTGGTTGCATTCTGTTGGCTCTATCCAACACTTTGTTCAACGTATACAATTCCTCATCTACCACTGCTAAAGCCCTATGAGATCAACTTAATAAAAAGTATAATACCGAAGACCAAGGTTTTAAGAAGTACTCAGTTGCCAAGTTTCTGAAGTATCAAATGGTTGAGGGCAAGTCGGTCACTGAATAAGCACATGACTTTCTGCTTTTACTTCATAGTTTGGCTGAGGCTGATATGAAACTTCCTGAGAAGTTTCAAGTGATGACCATCATGAAAAAATTTCCTAGTTTGGCATGTCTCTCAAGCACCTTAGAGGAAAGATCTTCTTAGATGATCTTATGGTAGCCATAGCCATTGAAGAAGAGCATAGAAGTCAGAAACAAGTTGTGATGCCAAGTGAACAACCTAAAGTGAACATGATGATCAGATCATTTAAAGGCAAGGGATAAAAAGCTAAACTTGCAATGAAAAACCAAATTAAACCTAAGTCTAAAATTCAGAAAAAGAAAAAGAACAAACCTTGCTGGAACTCTGGGCAGGTTGGGCACTAGGCCAAGGAGTGTCCTTCCAAGAAGGCCAAGGCTCATGGGACCATTGATGGTACGCCTCAAGTCAATATGGTAGCTGAGGTCATTGAGACCAGTGTTGAATATATTTTTGTTAACCTTCAAATATATCATGTTTATAAGCCAACTGAGTGGCTGATTGACACTAGGGCTAATGTGCACGTTTGTGCTGATAAGTCTGTCTTTGTCTCCTACCAGGCTGCTGAAGGCAGATCCATGACTATGGGAAACTCCACGGCTGCAAAGGTATTGGGGATTGAATGCGTCGACCTGAAGTTTCCTTCAGAATAAGTTTTATCTTTACACAGAGTGCACCATGTGCATGTAGTTAGAAGAAATATTTTAAGTGGTTCATGTCTAGTTAGAGAGGGTTATGAGTTTAATTTTAAATATAATAAAGTTGTTATTTTACATTCTGAAACATTTATTGGCAAGGGGTATTTAGATACTGGTTTATTTAAACTTCATGTTGAACATGTTTACAGTAATAAATTAAAGTATGATGTTTCTTCTGATTCATTGTGTAATGTTGCTTACAATATAGAATCATCTGATTTGTGGTATAATAGATTGGGTCATGTGAATTTTAATTCTATAAAACGCATAATGAACTTGAAGATGACTTCTGAATATTTCATAGATAAAACTAAAAAGTATAAAATTTGTGTGCAAGCAAAATAATGTAGAAAACCATTCCATATGATTGTTAGAGATTCTAAAATATTGAATTTGGTGCATACAAATATCTGTGAGTTTAATGGAGTATTAACTAAAAATCATAATAAGTACTTTATCACTTTTATAGATAATGACACTAAATACTGTTATGTGTATCTGCTAAAATCAAAAGATAAAGCTTTTGATAAGTTTCTTATTTTTTAGAATGAAGCAGAAACATAAACTGGTAGAAAACTTAAAATATTAAGGTCTGATAGAGGGGGAGAATATACGTCTAACAAACTTGATAAATATTGCAAATCCATTGGCATAGTTTATGAGTTTATTGCTTCGTATTATCCTTAATCTAATGGGATTGCAGAAAGAAAGAATGAACCCTAACTGATATAATAAATGCTCTACTTGAGAGTTCTGGATTACCTACCTATATGTGGGAGGATGCTCTTAATACAGCTTGCCATATTCTGAATAGAGTTTCCCAGAAGCATAAGGATAATAGCTCATTTGAACTCTGAAGAAATAGAAAATCTAGCTTAAAATACCTCAAAGTGTGAAGGTGCCTTGCAAAGGTACTTGTCCTAGAGCACAACAGGAAGAAGTTGAGTCTTAAAACCGTAGATATTATTTTTTGGGGTTATGTAGAGAACAACTATGCCTATAAGTTCTTAGTAATTAAGTCTAAGATATCTAGCATAGATATAAACTCTATTGTTGAGCTTCGAGAAGCTACATTCTTTGAAGATGTATTTTCCATGAAAGTTGGTGTACCTCAGAATCTTACTTCTTTAGATGTACTTTCAACTTCTGGTTTCATTCTCGAACATGTGGAAATGATGACAGATATGGAGTTTGAGTCATCTTGTTCCCACTCTAGACCAAATGAGTCTGAGAAAGTGGTTGAACCAAAAAGAAGCAAGAGACCATAAATTACCAAGGATTTAGGAAGTGATTATATTACTTACTTGATCAAGGATGATCCTCTCACTTTTCGAGATGCAATGGCTTCACCTGAAGCAAGGCATTGGAAAGAAGCTATAAAGAGTGAAATGGACTCCATTGTCTCTAATGACACTTGGGAACTGATTGACTTCCTTCATGGTAGCTCTACTATTGGGTGCAAATGGATCTTTAAGAAGAAGTTAAAACCAGATAGATCCATTGATAAGTACAAGGCTAGACTGGTTGCCAAGGACTTTAAACAAAAGGAATGAATAAATTATTTTAACACATATTCTATGGTTAATCGAATGACCACAATTAGGGTGCTTATTGCAGTGGCCTCCATTTATGATCTCTTGGTTCATCAAATAGACATGAAGACTGCCTTTTTGCATGGCGATCTTAAAGAAGAGATCTATATGGATCAACCTGAGGGTTTTGTGGCACCTGATAATGAAAATAAAGTTTGTAGACTTGTCAAGTCATTATATGAACTAAAACAAGTCCCTAAACAATGGCATGAAAAATTTAATAAAGTTATTTTATCATTTGGCTTTGTTGTCAATGAATCTGATAAATATGTTTATTGCAAAGTTAAAAGTGATGTATGTATCATTTTATGCCTGTATGTAGATGTTATTCTATTGTTTGGTTTTAATATGAGAATTGTGAATGAGACAAAGTTATTTCTTAGTAGTAAATTTGATATGAAGGATATGAGAATTGCAAATGTGATCTTAGGCTTAAAGCTGACTCGTTTATCTGATGGAATAACTATTTCTCAATCTCACTTTATTAAGAAAGTACTTAAGAAATTTGGCTATAACCAAGGAAGATCTGTAGCAACTCTATATGACCCTTCTACTCCTCTTTATAAGAATATGATTGATGTTCCTGTGTCTCAATTGAGGTATTCTCAGATTATTGAAAGTTTGATGTATCTTATAAATTGCACTAGATCGGATATTTCGTTCTTTATAGCAAAATTAAGTAGATATACAAGTTGTCCAAATCGCACTCATTGGAAGGCATTGAACAAGGTACTTAGGTATCTGAAAAGAACTATTTCCTTGAGTTTGTATTACAAGAGATTCTCTGCCGTTCTTGAGGGATATAGTGATGCGAGCTGGATAGCCATAAACTCTGAGAGTTATGGTGGAATAAGGTATATATTTACCTTGTGTGGCAGTGCAGTCGTCTGCAGATCAGTAAATCAATTCATCTTGTCATGGTCTACTTTTAAGGCTGAGCTATGTGCTTTAGATATTACAAGAATAGAAATTGAATGGTTAAAGAGACTTCTTAAAGAACTTTCTTTAATGAGCAAACCAATTCCTACAATATCTGTGCATTGTGACAATATGGCCATAATTACAAAGATCAAAAGTATAAAATATAATAAAAATTAGAGAAGACACATCCAAGTCAAAATAAAATCTGTAAGGGAACTGGTGTCTCAGTTAGTGGTTGTTGTGGACTATGTTGGATCTAAAAAGAACACAATTGATCCATTAACGAAAGAACTAAATAAGTCATTAGTCCTGAAATTCAGAGAGTGGATGAGACTGAAACCCATCAGTAGTTTATCTACAGTGGCAACCCAACCTATCTGAGTGGAGATCCCATAAAGTAGGTTCAATGTGGTAATAACAAGCTGTAGGGTGAACTGAATAACACCTTATTAATGTGATACTATGTATCTGTGTCTTTTCCCCTGATTACTCTATAAAGATGTTGTAGTTGCAAGTAAAGAAAGAGTTAAAACTTTGAATGAGTTCAAAGCCTTCTAGGCGAGACATTAGCAGTGCATCTCTAGATAAGCCCACCTATGTGAGTGTGACTGTGTGGCCATAATTTAAGAAATTGGGTTATTCCTGAAGTCACTCATGAAACAGGATTCGGGCGCATTACCTTTAACGCGCCGCCCCTAAATATTATAATCAGAACCTTTATCATGTTGTTGCTAATAGATACTCTTACACCAAAGGTTCAAGTTTAAGACTTTAGTTCACTTAGTTCATATGGGGGTAAAGTTAGACAACTAAGGTAGTGGTTCAAACCAAAAGGTATCATTACTGAAAGCACGATATGTCATGCTGCATATTACTCCATCTTGCATTTTTGTTTTCTCCTATTTTCATACTTTGAATTTGTGGGAGAATGTTGGATGTAAGAAGATATGAGGTGTTAATTCAAAGGAGAAAACAATTTGGAGACCACTCATTTATAGAGTACTTTTGGACTTTGATGATGTGGAATAGTCCCATATTGAAGAATCTCAAAAAGGTTGTGGGCTTTATAACCTACATGGAGATTCTATCACTTGTTCCAAAAAACAAGGGGATGGGATAACTACCACACACACACGCCCGCCCGCAGAGCTGAGCCGGGCCAGGCTTGGGCTTGGGTTCGGGTAATTGGCCTTTTAGGGCCATATCCATTCTAAGTTCAATATTCTTTTTGTCCTGCATTTATTGTTTTTATTTGGATTAAATAATAGAAAAAGAGAAAAGGATAACAGATCATTCCGTTAATGAGTCACGTTACTTCATAAATAGTAACGGGTCTCTTCCACGTTTTGGGACCTATTCAGGGGTTATAAAATGTGGCTAGAGGGTTTGGGTTACAGACATATAGACAGACGCAAGTGACTCTCTCGGTTTTCTCTCTCTCTTCTCTCTTTTGCTTCTCTGTAGGTGTTTCTCGGAAAGAGAAGTTCTGCATCAGTCATTCGCTGAGGTTGTCTTCGAAGTGCGATCTATCATCGAAGTGCACTGACTCAGATCACCGAGGCTATTGTATCCTGAGGAAAGGACGCCAGACCCTTTTGCACCGTATATGCGGGCGAATCTTCTCTAAGGAGAGTATTCTTATACGCCTTAGCCTTTTGTAGAATAATAACATATTTTTTTTGTTCTTATTCAGTTCTTTGCATGTGTTTGATTTATTGCCTTCGTCTGGATTTTGGTTTAAAACCGTACATGACATGCTTGAACCTTGTTACAATTTGAATCAAATGTTTTATTTGGATATCATGCTGTATGAAAATCTGATTTACAACATGATTCTGTTTTTGGGTCTAACAATTCATACTTGTAGAAGTGGAAATCAAGCATTGTCTATTAATGACTTATTTGTTCAGCTTCAATGGGAAATTAAGTAGCCATTTAGCTAGTGCGCACATTACCTACCAACTTTTTGGAGTTGCATCATTCCAAGTTCACATATTTTTTACAATTAAAGAGCAATTTGATGATTTGCAAAGTGTTTTATGTTTGCAAACGGATCGATTGAGGGCAATGCAGTTAACATTTTGTATTAAAACAGAAGTTGCTAAACTGTTTATTAGGTCACAAAGTCATGCATTTCTTCTCCACATCCCTCACACACTATCGTTACCATGATTTTCCCCTTATTATTATTATTATCCAAAACGACATCTACCACAAGATTTTTGCGGGAAAGCCAGGAATTTTTTGGTCATTTTCAAGGACCACTCACATGGACACCACAGTTAGCCATCTTAATATAAACCAAACGGAGAGGTAGAGAAACAAAGTATATTGGGGTAGAGAAGGATGGCATTCACTATGCTAGACCTGTGCCATGACAGCCAATAGAAGATGTTATGGACAGTAACTAACACATGCAAAGGACCACAAAATAGACTCATTAAGGTTAGTGGTTACGGGGCAACACCACATGCTTGATTGCGGCACCTTACCAGAAGAACAGTTTATGTCTAAATCCTAATTTGATAAAAAAAAAAACTTTGATAGTCATCCTTCTTGCAATGAAAATGATTTCATGTCCCACATTTTCTGTATGGAAAGGCTGTTTTCTGACAAATGTTATGGCAGTATTTAGAAGAAAAAAAATTATACTTTCTATTCTTTTTTAATTAACAAAAAATACCCTTATGTGCAAGTGGCAGCATGCATGGTATGGCCTTGTTATTGAGGCTCTTAACTTGGTCAGGGACAACGTTTTTTTTTTTTTGACTCTAGCTGTCACCTAACATTGTTCTTGTTCCAACCAATGCAAACTTTTGGGAGTTAAAAAAAGGAAAAAGAACACTTGGCAGCAAACTATTGTTGGTTACTGTACTCTCAAGCACAATTAATTTCCCTTAGCAAAGAACCACTTCCCCACAATGAGCAACAAGATTGCAGTCTATGGTTGATTGACATAAAGGCAAAAAAACTGAAAGGAGGTTATCAAAACAATAAAAGGAACGAGAAACGCCGGTTTATTGGTTGTTGGTTGGTCAGATTAAAGCTTTATCAAAGCACTCTGGCACAAGTATCGTAGGCAATATTTAATTGTTTCAAATCCTGTAAAACCAAGAGGGAGGTAGTTGGCAGATGAACCATGAACTCAAAAACAGAAAAACTCCACACATCAACCTAATTCCTTGTCAGATAACAACCACGACCCACCTAATAATTTACCTTGGTCGTATTCATCCCATCTTAAAGCCATACATGGAGAGAAGCGAGCAATAGTAAGGAACACAGAGCACAAGCCTTCAACTATTAATTGCAAGACTACCAGCTATCAATATTTAAACACCTTCAACTCAGAGAACACAGAACCTACAAAACTCCAGATTGGAGTCACAGGAATGCATGGAAGGAAAGTTGGTAATCTCATACAAAGCAGAAATAAAAATAAGGGCTGGATGCTAAAATTAACTTATTTATGTTCACGCCAGTGACGCCACCATACAAGGAAGAAAGCTAAATTCATTCATCAAGGCTTCTTTCCCTGGGTGTAGATATAATCGGTATGTGCAACAAGAGTTCTTCTTATCAAGCAGCCCTCGTCCTCAGAATTTTCACATGCTCCATCCTCTTCTTCCAAACTCTGCAACCCCCAAAACAGAAAAAACAAAGTCATTAATCATAACTATTCACTAGTGGCAAAACAGAAACAATCCAAAGTTTATATATAACGCTAGAAAATCAACGGTTCATAAACATCATAAAATTTTGAGGCTCTAAATATCATTTTTTCATGGAAAACACACAATCCTGGTAAATCAACCATGCCCAACACAACTATGGGGTTGGAATTTTGAAAAACAAATACTGGAAATGCTAAAACACTCATTTAGCATATATATATAATGAGAGAGAGAGAGAGAGTACCGGTGACTTAATGTCTGCAAGAGTTGAAGGTATGGTGGGCTCCGGACGAGCAGCAATGGCTACAGACGAAACCAAAAGGAAGGCGATCGTGAAGAGGATGAAGGCTCTCGCCATAGTGTTTGGTGTAGGTACAGAAGGAGAGAGCAGAAGGCGGATTTGTAGGGCGGAGGGGAAAGCACGAGAAGGGAAAATGGAAAGAATGTCCGAGAGAAATCCGCAGTGAAACCAGTGTATGATTTTCTTGACTATTTTTTGATTGCCAAAAAGATGATTCTCTTCACTATTTATATCTTCGAATCCCCGGGTTTCTCTACAAAATCATACTCTTTATAGCTTCTCTACATGTATATATATCCTCCCTCTCGATTCTCCCCCCTACCAAACCTGCTCCAACCGTTACCCTCTGAAGCCTCTCTCTCTCTCTCTCTCTCTCTCCTTTTGATTAAATCCCGGAAGTACCCTTATTCTAGAAAAATCCTTTAACTATTATGTGGTTTTTTATAAACTATAATCTATCGTTCAAAAGAAAACTATAATCATGTTATATAACGCGATGCTACAGTCTCTCTCTCTCTCTTCCATTCACTAGGAATTTGTTGGCCCATGATACTGTTCTTGTACGTGATTTGTTGTTAAACTGCTGAAGCCCATCAGATTCTTCCGTTGTGTTTTGGATGGTTAAACGTATTAAACCATTGTGGCCCTTAGTGAGATCCTTACATGCTTGCTCTGATTTAAAGGTCGGCAGTGACAGCTAAAGCTTAATAACGTGATGGCTGCATCGTTAGTATGACATGCGTTTACAAAGGGATTCTATACAAGTACATTGTACATTGAGAGAGAGAGTTTGATTATTCCAAAATTTAATACATATTTTAGGCAATCCCGTATGGAGATATAGCACTGCACGCACCATCCCCTCTTATGAAATGATGAAAACTTATGTTCAAATGACACGTGGTGTCTTCCTATAGATCCCAACAGTTAGCTCTCCATGGCTTTTAGTTTATGTTTTTAATTATTCAAACTCATGGCCCTCAGAATTAAATGCTGAATGAATATATCATGGTCTACGGCAAGAAAGTTTGGCACTCAAAAGAGGACTTTTGAAACGTTGAAATGATGATCAAATCATGTTTCTTTGGATAAACATAAACACCAGGACCACATAGTTGCGTCCGCAGAATCTTAACGATGAATTCCATTTCACTCTAAATAAACAATGATCTAAACAGGAATTAATAGTTAATAGTTAAAAGGTACATGGATCTTGTGATAAGATTCTGCGAGGATAAGAATTCCACGTTAATTGGCTGCCTGAGAGCTGATTGGACGCATATAATGACTTTTTTTAATCATTTCATGTTAAAGTCAAGTATTACTTTCAAGCATAAATGGGAACTTACGACCATCTAAGGCATAAGAATATGATTTTCATAATAATGAAAAAGACGGTACCAAGAATTTTTGACACAACTGATGTGTTGGAAAGTATCTCCTTTAATAATTGAACCTCTCTCTCTCTCTCTCAGCCGATCATCATGAGATATGGTCGGTGGTCCCACTCATGAGTTGAGGATTTCACCGACCAGACTGTGTGAGAGAAGAGAGAGAGAGGGGGGGCATGACATTATAATTGCTTGGTTTTGAATAAAGCCTACTTACCATGCAATTGATATGATGTACCACCGGCCTCACAATCTCCCGTTAAAGGGTCTTTTGCAAATTAGTCCCTGCTTTTTTTGACAGATTTGTAAATTACTGCCTGCCTTATGCACATTTGGGTCCGCGTTAGTGTAATGTAGTCCTTCCGTTAACTAAGCATCCACTTAACCATGCATGTTAGAATATGACCGGAGTTAAAATCGTGGCAAATGATGATCTTACACCCCCCCCCCCCCCCCCCCCGAACGAGTGGCTAACCCTATTCTCATTTCTCACCCATCTCCTCCTAACCCTAACACTCCCTCACCCCGATGGCTCACATGTGCCATCTGTTGGCTCTCAAGTACTCTTTTAATTTCTTAATCCTCTTTTCACCTCTTTGTTCCTAATGCCCTAACCTTCACGCTGCTTTAGTTTGACTTATACAGTTTGGGTTCAAACTTAGTGCTGAAAAACGTGTATTTGGAATCCTTTTTTTTTCTGCCTTTTGATTGATTTGCAAGATTTGCAAGTTATATATATATATATATATATATATATATATATATATATATATATATATATATATATATATATAATATGTTAACAAGTTAGATATTTGATCTAGAAAATGCAATAGTGCATATCATGGTCATGAGATTGACTTATTTATTCTTTTATGAAAGAATGAATGTAAATGCCTTGAATTGCCTTAGATATGTATGTTTTGTTTACTTGAGAAGCATGTGCATATAAGATACTCAAGAATGGTCAAATATAATTTGACTTATTTAATTATATGCAATCTACAAATGCATATGATATGATTGCTAAGGACTTGCATGTCCTGAATTGTGTGGATAGCATGTGCATGTGTTTTATGCTAAATAAGACTAATGGGACTTGACCTATTTTTCCTTTTGTGTAATTATATCTGTCATATGAAATTGGTTTACTCATTTATGCAAATTAATGCAATGTGAATGAATGTTTGTAAGTAGATTGCCTTGACCCTTGTACCAATCAAACTTGATTTTATTCTTCAAGTTTAGTTTGAAGATACTACAAACACATTGTATTAACACTCAAACCAAAATTACATTTATCATCCTAGAGGATTGAGGCGGAAGGTCATGTTCGAGCTTCTTGGAGGGTCCTGTTGTTACTGAGTTATCGATCTCTAGAAGATCAAAACATTTGTTTTGAATTCGAACACTTTTTATGTATTAAAAATTTTTATTAATTAAAATGGAATTCACTCTTTTGCTTATGTCATGATTTGCTTTTAATTCTAAAAGTGAAGCAATTAAGCTCATCTCTTCAAATATTTTAAATTTTAATCTTATTACATAACTCATCAGTTGTTTTAACCTTGAAATATATTTTATCTTTCACAATTATTGTATGATTTTTGTTAGTGTAATAAACTCAATCAAGTTGTATAGACAGATGGTTTGGTACTGTACCTAATACTGAGTGGCTAATATATGCTTATGTTTGCACTTAGGTGAGTCATCTAGTATTTGGATCGGTTGAAACGTAACCCTAGATGATCTCGTTGATGCATTATCCGTTTAAAGTCATGTTTAATTTCACACGAATGAAATTTTTTAAAATTTCTCAAAATTTTAGGTTTTGAGAAAAATTTTAAAAGGTTAGATTTTTGCTTGACGTTACATTATTCATACTATGCAAAATGGTCCTCAATAAGGGAAGAACTACCAATTTATCTGCTCTCAATGGTTTCTATTGCAAAATATAACAAACATTAACTTGCAAGAGTTAATAAGAAGGTGGGGACCAATTTATAAATGCACTTAAGGTGGGGAGTAATTTGTAAATCAGTCAAAAGGTAGGGACTAATTTGCAAAAAAACCTATTAACATACATGAAATCTCTTTTAGGGAGGAAAAAGCTTCATTTTTTAACCTAAGTCTCTAATTTTCAATATAAACTTAAGCCTAAGCGAAAAAATGATATGAAAAATGTTTAACCCATTCCAAACGAATGAATTTTTTTGAAAAAAAAAGTTTTTCTAAGAAGTGTGATTTTTTATAGGAAAAATTCCTCCAGCTAGGTGGGGTGGAAAATTTTATCTATTAAAAATTCTTTTTGCATTAAAGCAACCATTCACCAACAACATATCTCAATTCAGAGGCTGCTATAAGAAGACCTAATTCCTCCATCTTCCTCTTCCTCTCATCCACCACCATCTCGCTCTTTGAGAGGGAACTAATTGGCTCTCTCTCTCTCTCTCACTCACGTACACACACATTTTTCACTCTATTATTCTCATGCTACAGAAACAAGCAAAAAAATTTCATTTCAAAAAGTTATCATATCCCAACCAAGACACGAAAAAGAATTAATAAAGTCTTTCAAGTCTCATTTGGTTGGGTAAAATGCAAAAAGTGAAAACCCATTTGGTCTCTTGGGACATCCTTATTAGAATCAAAGAAGAGGGTGATTTGAAAATTCATGAAGTTGGAAGATGGAACAAGGCCTTACTTATCAAATTGTTATGGTTAATCTTAACCATTGACCAACCATGGGTGAATGTTATTAAACACAAATATGGACTCCTTGGTTGGCCATGGGAATGGAATGGTAGTTCAAAGTGAGTTGGAGGATCCAATATTTTAAAAGGGTTGATAAAGTTTATTCACTACGAGAATTTTGCGTATTAGCGACGAACGCTATCTGACGCTAAGTCGTCATAAATCCATCGTTGAACTGTTTAACGATGGATTGGCGACGACTTAGCGATGGATAGCATCCATTGTAATTTCTTGGTCACTAATTAGCGACAAAATTGATAGGTCGCTACTTTCATCACTAATTCGCGATAGATTAGCAAATATCATGATTCGTCGCTAATCTATCGTAAAAAAAATAATGATGAATACATATCCGTTTCTAATATCCATCATCAATTTAAAGACGAATTAACGATGGATTACATTCTATCACAAAACATCAACTGATTTAGTTTTTGAGACAGATAAATATTTGTCCTTAATCCGTTGCTAAATTGGCGAAGGATATTATTCATCGCCAAATACCGTCGCCATTTTGTAACTAAATTTCTTCAAAAAATCCATCGTTGAATATTAGCGACGGACAATATCCATCACAAAATTAAAAATAAAATAATTTTGTTTGAAATATAAATATCGAGACTTGGCTTCCTAATCAAAATTTCTCATAAGCAAAATTTTGTTTTACTGTGAGAAATTTTCAAGCTTCCTAACATCACGCGGACTTGGCTTACACGGAAAGATGTTTCACATTGAGACAATGCGGGGAGCTCCCTTCTGTAGCATAGAAACGTATCCAAAGTGTATTCTATGCATGTCTTCCGTAACTGGCATGATGGTCAATAATCTATGAACGTAAAGCGTTCTCAAGAGAGACTGTGATACCAAATTTTCTATACCTGCCGTGTATGTTTCTGGTCAACAAGGGAATAACCTATCTTGTCTGTCTACTTTTTTAGACTAATATCTTGTCTCCAGCACTTGACTAAATCACATTAAGGCAATCAATCTTGCTTTCGAAGAGCAAATAGAAATTATTAAAAAGATCATTGAAAAGTATTAGACACGTGAATGACTTTGTTCCATAGTACTCTTTTAAGGGCCTCAGTAAGACTGGGTAGTTGGGTGATGACAGGGTGAGAATGTTGAAGGCAATGTTGTCAGTATCGGAATCCGACCTGTATCGTTTGGCCAACGATTCAGGTGAACAGGCGGGATACGGATTCTCAAATGAATCGTTCTGAATCAGTCAAAAACAATTAAAAAATATTATGTGTCAATCAGAATGTGGCACGTGTTAAATCCATTAAAATAATATTAAAAAACTAATTTTAAGCTATTTTTATATTTATTAAAAAATAACCTATTTAGGTCAGTATCATATCGATTTTCTGGCGATACGACATCTATGGGCCCATTCAATTCGATACGCACAGATGCTGACAACACTGGTTAAAAGTGAAGTTAAAAATTGTGTTGTGATGTTGATGGGCTTTGTTGCATCTGCATAAATGGTGGGATTCTACTGCAAGACTAATAAGGGATGATATATGTGAACGCCTTGAAAATGAGAAGCAGCTGGCTTGCATTAGTCAGACTTTAGGGCATAAAGAGACAAGCCAGGGTGTCCTAAGTGGACCGTGTGTGAAAAGAATGGTCCACACCAACCAAAGAAAGCTAAGCAATCCCAACATTCCATATTCAAAATGTAATCCTGTTCCCACTACTTTGAGGGACTTTAGATCGTGTGAGATTAACTTTGTGGAAGCTAACATGGATCTCCTCAGAGGATAAGGCTCGGATTCTGCTGTTTGGAGGGTTGGGGTTGTATATATATATATATATATATATATATATATATATATTGAGAGAGAGAGAGAGAGAGAGAGAGAGTTTCTTGGATCATTGGTGCCAAGGACGCACTGACATAAAGTGAATGGTTTCCTGCAAAAGTGTTTGGCCTATGCCCACGTTATCAAACACGAAAATTCTGCCACCAAGGTTATGTAGCACAAGCTCCATTTGGATGTTAATCTCAAGGCTGGGTCAGGTACAATCACATCGCACAGATGCAATCTGCCGCTGCACCTGATTGCCTTCCAGATATGACATGTTGTACAGGCAGATGGAGGGCAAACAGGTGCAATGTGATTGCACCATGATCCCAATTCATTAATCTCACATCCTTAAATCTTTGATCTGATCCTCCGTACCCCTCAGTTATATTAGAAACCATGGATTTGGTGAGTTTTAATGACCTTAAACCCTTGGATCGTAGACCCCTCGTTTGCTTGAAGGTTGGGTCTGGTGTGAGTCCTACGCTGGATCCGAGCTAGGGATCTTGAGGGCAATCAGATCTAGAGATCTTGAGGTCATCAAAATCGCCATGGTCAAACAAGTGGATGGATCACTAAATCCAAACAAAGATATTTGAAAAAGAAAAACTCGTGATTGAACATGGTCCAATTAGCAGTACGACTTGATTTACAAACAAATACACCTACCAATAGTTCTTTTGAAGGATTTCATATTTTGAGTGCTATTTTTGTCATGTCTTGTGCTCAATTAAGTGTCGAATAACAAGAGGGAATAGAACAGGAAAGACCCGTGTGTTGCATAGGGACCATCCTCCTTTTGGCACCTCTGTTGTGGTGATCCCCGAATCAACATGACAATTATTTGCTTCATACGGATCGCGATGCTTTACCCTTTTCACCAATCCTGGGAAGCCAGGAGAGAGAGAGAGAGAGAGAGAGAGAGAGAGAGAGAGAGAGAGAGAGAGAGAGAGAGAGAGAGAGAGAGGGATTTTTTTTTTTACACTGGGATTTTCCAAATCCCACGAAATCCTTGTTTCAAATGCCCATTCAGATATGCAATATTCTAGGTGCTTGTGCTATGTAAAGTGCCCAATCATCACCATTTACTGTAAAAGACAGACTAGAATTTGTTTTGTAACATTTAAGTGGGAAACTAATTAGCCCAAAAGGGTACTGCACAGTTGGTTACGTGGGTTGGCACAAGATGTTCAAGCTTAAGGATGTCAAGAGTTGGATACACACAGTGCACGTCTCTTGCTGTAAAGCTGAAGCAGCAGACTGCCTAGCCGGGACTCCACTACCTGAACTAGGGTTTTCCCTCATTATCAAAAAATTGAACACTAATTGGTTCATATTGCAAACGGCCAACATTAGAACCTGAAATTGAAGACTTCATTGTTGATGACATTTGGAGTAAAGCAGGGTTGTTTTGTGAACTAACTAAAAGGCTGAAGGCTATATCACAAGGATACTCCAATTTATAAAATCAACAATGGCGTATATGACACTAAATTTTAACGCAATACTATAATTGATCGCAAACTAGAAATTATAACAAACATGGCCAATTTTTTGTTTTCTTGAAAGTTTTGCTCTTTTGTTTGGTTGAAATTACTTGATTTTTTCAGGAGACAACTTACATGACTTTTGATTTTTCTAGCAGACAACTTACATGGTGCTTGATTTTAATGATGATGATGATGGGTGATAGAAAAGGGTTAATTCTGTTGATGATGGAGAGTTGAAAAATAAATAATAATATTGATCATCATATCATGACGAGGATAATGTGATTATGACGAAGGTGGTGAGACATTAAAGAACAATGATGGTAGCTATGATCAGAGATATGAAGGTGATTTTGATGACAGATGATATTTAAAAAAGGATGTTAATGACTAATGTTGGTGTTAGAATGATGATGATGATGAGAGAGAGAGATACACATAATTAAAGACGATTATTCAATAATAACCATCATATGCTATTTTAGTGAAAAACACTAAATTTGGCTAACTGCCGTCCAAACAACAGCATTAAAAAACGAAGTTAATTTAATTATTAGCTGCTTGCCATCTGAACAGGATAACTGAGTATTGAGGGTTTTGAAAAAAAAGGTTTTGTTCAGGTTTTTTTCCATTACCAGATTTGTGATAACCAGGCCTTTCTTTCACTTAGTGCTGGTAAAGGAGTAGAACAAGCCAAAAAAAAAGGTTTTCAAGCTTGGCTCAGTTTTACGGTGAGCCGAGATCGAGTTTACGACAAGCTCAAGCTAAACAAGCTGAGTTTGAGCTGCTTCATACACACACAAAAAAAAACTACTTTGTTTCAAAGCTTGAAGTAATAGGAATGAAACTGCCAAGCTCCAACTCGCTTGTTTATAAAAAAAATGAATTGTTTTAAAACTGAAAGCAATAGAGCTTAAGCTCTAAACCTGTTGCTTATCTATAGAAAAATACATTGATTCAAAGGTCAAAGCAATAAAAGTTGAGCTTTAAACCTATTTCTTGAAAGACAAACACATAAACTAATTATTTTCCACTATAGTATGTGACAGAGAATATATCTATAATATATTTTACTACTTGAAAAGCTTACACGACTGAATCAGACATCTATTGTTCATGTTTAACTTGCCAAGTTTATTTTTCCGAGCTCATATGAGATTTTTGCAAGCTGAGCTCTAGCATGATCACATCTTGTTTCCTACCCCATGTGTGATCACAATAGGACTCGTAGACTTCAACTTTTCTATCAGTAGAAACCAATTTTTTTTCAAATCTTGGGTGTGATGACTGGATGTAAAAGTTGTAGAATTTTAGTCAAAATGACCACAGCATGATTTGATGGGAAACAAAGGTAGACAGAATGTCTTTTTCTAAGAACTAGTAAAAGTTCCTGTTTTCATCGTGAAATGATGAAAGCGATATGACCAAAAAAGTTCAAAAGTTGGCAAATGACTAGCGAGAAATTTGTGAAAATATCACATTTCAACTTACGACTTGATGCGGCAATTTCTCATTAACTTGCTTGTAACACTTTTATTGCTAGTAACATTAACTGTTTCTTGCATTGAATTAATACAATAAGAGATTGCCAGGACTTTGAAAGTTCTAGTGTCGTTTTTCCTGTTTAGAATTACTGCAGTAATTCTGACGTGTAATCAAGGTTGTTGTATTTTCCTTAAAATGGTTGTGTAAAACATGTAACCTCATCCTAATGAGGTAAATCGTGTAAGTGGAGTTGTATAGGTATCCAAAATGATGATGTGGCATCTCAATCTATTACCACATTAGAAGGAAAGATTTGGTAAGCTTGGATTCATTGTAATCTTTGCATTGTATCTCTTTAAGAGGTTGGAGTTTCCAACATGAATGATATTCTCAACTTCACCAAAACTGTTCTCTACACTTACAACCTTCATTCTCTATTAGCATGGTATCAGAGCGGCTGTGATCACTACGCCTACGTCATCCGCATCATAGCATTCATCCGCAGTTCGATTCCCCATGAGTGCCCAACTCAAAATGGTGGTGGTTGTTTCTTCGGTTAGGACATCCTCCTTATTGTAGTATATCTTGATCTCGTCAAGTTCAGCTTTGATTCGCTACAGTTTCTTTAGAAGCCCGCTCTTACTTATGGATCTGATTCCCTCGGTTTCCAAAACTTATGTTTTAGTTGTTCAAGAAGAGAGACAACATGAAATACATGTTTTACCTGCAGACAGGACTCCCATTACTGCAGTGGCAAACACTATGGCCACATATCAAGATACACCTAGATTCCGTTAAGGCCGTACTCGACCAAGTGTGATTGCTATGGCAAGCTCGGTCATGTCAAAGCTAAGTGCTTTCATCTCTGCATGATTTTGGACACATTTTATCAATTCTTCTACGGGCTCCAATGACGTCAAAGTCAATGCCAATGTTGTCCAAGGTCCACAAAAACCAAACCAAAACCCATCATCTCCTCAGCTCTCTTCAAATCAAATATCAAAGGATCATAAACATCATTTATCTAGGTGACCAAGCACCTCAAGTCAGTCTCGTAGGTAATATATCCAACCTCTTTGTTTTTCTTTCAGAATCTCAATCATGAATCATGAACACAGGAGCTATTGATCACATGACCCATTTCCTTTTTTGTATGGTTGCACCCTAAAAGGCCTTATGTCATTCGATTGGCCTTCCAGATGGGATAACCAGCCATGTATACCATATCGAAAACATTGTTTTATCACCTCATTTGACTTTAAAAAATGTTTTATGTGTTTCCAATTTTTGATTTAATCTTATATCTGTGAGAAAAATTATTCAAGATTTAAAATGTCATGTCATATTCAAAGATGACTTGTTTATTTCATGACCCTCTCTTGATGCAAACGATTGGAGCTAGTAGGCTTCGGGATGGACTTTATATCTTAGAGATGCATAGTAGTGATATTTTCTTAAGTGATATTTTACCTTCTTTTGAACTTTGGCATAATCGTCTTGAACACTTATCTAATGATAAAATTGAGAACTTTATTTAAATTAAATAAGTTTGATGATTATCATGGTATTGATCATTGTTCTATTTGTCATATTACTAAATAATTTTGATTGCCATTTCCTACAAGTTTCATATCTACTAATGTCATATTTCAATTGATTTATAAGGATATATGGGAAGGATACCAAACTCTGTCATTGTCTAATGCTCATTATTTTTTAACCATAGTTGATAATTTTAGTAGAAGTACATGGGTTTATTTGATGCGATATAAATAAAAAACTTATAGTCTATTTTGAAACTTCGTATCCATGGTTGAAAATCAATTCAATAGTAAAATCAAAGGCATACGCATAAACAATGGGACCAAATTCTTTTTCAATGATATACAAGCATATTTGAAGGAAAAATGAATCAATCACCAACATAGTTACGTCTCAACACCCCCCAACAAAATGGAGTTGTTGAGCCCTTAGATTTGAAGCCAACTTATCTTTGAAATTTTGGGAAAATGAATTTTGAGTGCAGTCTATTTAATCAATAGACTGCCCTCACATTCATTACTTGATAAAACCCCATATGAAATTATTTTTAACAAAAATCCTTGTTATGATCATTTAAGAGTTTTTGGTTGCTTGTGATATGCTTACAACATACATCATAGTCATAAATTTGACTCCATAGCCAAAAATGTGTGTTTATAGGATATCCTTATGGACAAGTTGAATACAACGTTTATGATCTTGAGAGTCAAAATATTTTCAATACTCGAGATGTAAAATTTTATGAAAATGAGTTTTCATTTCAAAACTTGAGCAAGTCAGACAAAGCCTCAGATATTGTATTGCCCTTACCTATTCTTGGTGTTTGTGAACCCAACTCTCATGACAAGACTACAAACCCAAATCTAGACCCAAAATCTCAGTCAACCATTGTCATCGAAGATGCAAATCCAAATCCAACCTGAATCTCAAATCTCATGCTTCATGATCAAACTAAATCCCAAGTCAGGCGCTCCATAAGGCATCAATCTCCACCTAGACATCTCAAGGAGTATAAATGCTATACCTTTGCTGTCATTCTTCAATCAAACAATGCAAGGGAGATTCCTCCAAGTCCCAAATATCCTCTCTTTTAATATCTTAGTTATGAAAATTTTTCTACTTCCTATAATGCCTTCCTTCTAGCCATTACTCAAAACCCAAAAACTTTGTCCATGCCTTGAAACACCATCATTAGCAGGACGTTATGGTTGTAGAAATCAAGGCCCTAGAAGAAAACCATACTTGAATGTGGACCAAATTACCCCTAGGAAAGCACCCTATAGACTTAAAATGGTTCTACAAAACCAAATTCAGATATGACAGATTCATAGAAATATATAAGGCATGTTTGGTAGCCAAAGGATTCACCCAGCTTGAAGGAGTTGATTATCATGAAACATTTACTCAAGTTGCCAAATTGGTTATCATTTGTTGTTTACTTACCATTGTTGCTATCAAGAATTGGCATTTGCTTCAAATTGATGCCAATAATGCATTCCTACATGGAGACCTACATGAAGAAGTTTATATGAGATTGCCCCCAGGATTCACTCGACAAGGAGAGAAATGTGTATTAGATTGAATTAGTTTGTCTGTGTACTTAAACAATCATCATGAAATTGGTTTTATAAATTATCTTTTGTTCTAAACGACATGAGAATGGTACAATCTAAGGCAAATTATTCCTTGTTCTAAAAAATAACAAAACAAGAGCAAATGTTTGTTCTTGTTTACGTAGATGACATTATCATTTGCGGAAATAATTTCTACCAAATATAGTTATTGAAATATCACATCAACAACAAGTTCTGTCTTAAAGATTTGGGACATCTAAAGTACTTTCTTGGAATTGAAGTTGCCATATCCAAGAAAAGAATTTTTCTTTCACAGTGAAAGTATGTTTTAGAAATCATATAGGATATGAGATATGTTGGAGTCAAACTAGTTGTCCTATGGAGTAGAACTTAAAGCTTACCAATGAAGATGGAGATGAACTTCATGACACTGGACAATACCGATGCCTAATTGGAAGAGTTATTTATCTTATTATTACATGACCAGATATAGTTTATTAAGATAATAAGATGGAGATGTAAATCTTGTTTTTCATGAATGTACCAAACACATCAAAATTGATTGTCATATTGTTTGTGAGAAGATTCAAAGTGGATTGATCCAAACCAAGTTTGTGGCTACTTCATTGCAATGTGCCGATATGTTCACAAAGGCATTAGGATGTGAGCTATTTACACGATTGAAGAGCAAGTTTAGTGTGATAGATGTGCATGCTCTAACTTGAGGGGGAGTGTTCGAATCATTGTAGTAATTCTAACATGTAATCAAGTTAGTATTTTCGGTAAAATGGTTCTGTAAAACATGTAACCTCATCCTAATGAGGTAAATCATGTAAGTGGAGTTGTATAGGTATCCAAAATGATGATGTGGCATTTCAATCCGTTACCACATTAGAAGGAAAGATTAGGTAAGTTAGGATTCATTATAATATTTTATTGTATCTCATTAAGAGGTTGGAGTTTCCAACGCGAACGATATTCTCAACTTCACCAAAACTGTTCTCTACACTTCCAACCTTCATTCTTGACTAACATTCATGTTCTCAAATTGCAACTTTTGTTGTACATCTATGATTTTCCATCCAAGAATTAAATCTCACTTTGGAGTGTAGTGTGAATTGAGTGTGTCTAAATGTTGTTGATGTAAATTAATGTATCAGATGCGTCTTACATTTCTAACCCCATGAGGTAGGCCAGAATAAGACCTAAATATTAAGGGTGGGAATCAGGTCATGTGCTTGATGGGTTGTTGGGTGCTCGATTCGTATTGGGTGGGGCTAGTGTTGCATTTTTTAGGATTAGATAATTGGGCCCCAATTACGCCAGACCCAGTGTAATTTATAGAGTCTGACAGTTTTGGTTTGATTTTCCAAGACATGGGTCAGGCCTATTGGGCCTTTATCGGGTCCAGGCCAATGGCCACCCTTATTGAAGATGATGGTATATGGCAGACAGGTAAAAATAACCACAATTGTGCTTTTTTTTTTGCTTGGATTGCATATTTGAGGCCACGAGTCTAGATATAGGTCATCGGGTCAGGTGAAGGAGGTTTGATCCATAGAGAAGGATGAAGTCCATATATACACTCAGTCATCTTTGTTATTGGGAGCATGCTTTCCTTCTTTTTTTTAAGAGAGAGAGGCAAATAAAACTTTCATTCACATAAACCTTACAAGTAACATGAGTGTGTAGTACAATGTGAAATTTTTAGGCCATAAAGTGGGCCCTTGCTAAGAATATGATTTTTCCAGTGGCTGTCTCCCCTATGCAACCGCCTCTTTTTGGGGGCAGGTTATATGTCCCCCCCCCCCACCCCCAATAGGCGACCCTCGTGTTCGGGGTCCAAATGAGCACCACGTTGGCACTCATTCGGCTTTCGTGTACAGAGGAATATCTTGGGACCCACAATATTCCTCCATACACACCCAAGCAGCCGAATGAGCGCCAATGTGGCACTCATTCGGACCTCCGAACACACACCCGCATGTTTCGGGGGGAACATACAACCTGCTCTCCCTTTTTTTGGCATAAACTATTATACCCCCAGCCTTCTTTGAAGCTACCTCGGTGTGGGCTCTTGTGATGAGGTCTCAAGTTTGAGTGCATTCGACAACGAGCACATGTTGTGGAGAGCTTTGTTGCCTCTTTGGAAGTGACTTGAGTTCAAATCCCACCACACACACAGTTTTTTTGACAAAACCTTCATTAAATTTTAAGACTACACATTTTTCTTTAAGGAAGATAAAGACTAATCGAGAATTCCAAATTGAGAAACACAATTAGGGTTTTAGAATTCAAAATCTTGGTTTTTAAAAATATGAAGAAATTTCTTCATTTAGCCCACATTTTTTCCTATAAGCTTTAAGATAGAATTTAAGAAGAATGAGAAGGTTGAAAAATTATTTTAGGAAGTTAGATCTTCCCTTCTTCCACTTTCATGATTTTTCTTGATAAAGTTAAGGTGGTTTCCTTATGTGCATAGCTAGAAGAAAAGGTAAGATTTGAAATAATAATGAAAAAACAAAATGAGGAAGGAATTGAATGGGCGTGCATGAAGAAAGAGGAGGGACGGTTTCAAGAAATTTTGTTTTATGGCAAAGAATTTTGTTGGGTCTCAATCTCTCTCTCATCTCTCATTCCCCTCAATTTTTCTCTCTTCCTCTCTTCCTCTCTTCCTTTCTTCCTTTCTATCTCCTTCTTGTCGCGTTATCACCCGTAGTAGAAGTGCTAGATGAAGGAACAATCGGAGGAAGGACTATGAACCTAGATTTGGCCACGTAACTCGAGAGTTCTTCGGTGATTTGACTAATTAGAAAAGGTAGGGGCATTCTACTTTTATATGCTGGCTTAGGGACGTGTGATACACGTAGACATCCACTATCTGGATATATATATAATGATACATATACTCAGTCATGGGATTGATATATGTGTGATACTATTCAAAAGAGGACCAAACACTCAATCCTCTAGAAAAGAGTATACATGTATAAATATATATTGATTCACAGTCTAGATCTGTCAAAAAAAATATAGCTATGATATGTTTTGATTCACTTCTTAGATATGTGAAAAAATATATAGTGATGATACATATTGATTCAGGGTCCAGATCTGTCAAAAAAATATCTATGATATGTTTTGATTCACGGTTTAGATCTGTTAAAAAATATATAGTGATGATACATATTGATTCATGGTCCAGATCTATCAAAAAAATATAGCTATGATATGTTTTGATTCACTATTTAGATCTGTCAAAAAAATATATAGTGATTATACATATTGATTCATGGTTCATATCTATTAAAAAAAATATAGCCATGATATATTTTGATTCACTACTTAGATCTGTCAAAAAAATATATAGTGATGATATGTTTTGATTCACTATTTAGATTTGTCATATATATATATATATATATATATATATATATATATAGATATATAGTGATGATACATATTGATTCACGGTTCAGATATTTCAAAAAAATGTATAGTTGTGATATGTTTTGATTCACTGTTTAGGTCTGTCAAAAAAAAATATACAGCTATGAGATGTTTTGATTCATGGTTTAGATCTGTCAAAAAAAAATATAGTTATGTGTGTAACCTGATTCATTGTTTGATATCTACCAAAATAAATAAATAAATATGCAGTTATGCGTGTAACTTGGTTTATGGTTTCATGTATGTTAAAACAAAAAAAAAAGAGTTGTGTTGGGTGTTGCAGACCTGAAGAACAGGGTTTTGATGCAGCCCAACCTGCCTTATATATATATATATATATATATATATATATATATATATCAACACATTATGGTTGGACGCTGCAAACCCAGATTGCTGGATTCTGTCGCAACCCATCCTACTTTTGGAAAATGAATATGCACTTGGTGTTGGGCATTGCAGACCTGACCAGCAGGGGTCTGCTGCAGCGCAACTTATCTCAAAAAGAAAAAAAATACTATTTATCAAACATGATGGGCGCTGCAAACCCGAATAGTGGGGATCCGCTGCAGCCCCACTAAAATAAAAATAAATTTTGTGATAACATGTTGACTGAGTGTTGTAGACCAGACAACAACTCATGTTGTTTCAATGGGGTCGACAACAACCGCAATTTGAATTTCAAAAAAAGAAAACAAAAAATATATATAATAGATATATGGATGATATGACAAATCGATGGTTGCCATTGTCACCATCATTACTCACCATCGTAAGGGAGTGATCAACTGGTATGCTTGATCGAACTATAGTCCATCATGGACTTGCTGTAGCGAGTATGAGAAAAAAAAGAAAGAAAATGATAGATAAGTAAAACAACGAAGGTTTGCTACATTGGACAACCTGACGCCCATTTGGGTTATGTTCAGAAATGGACCGAAAGAGGTCTATAAAGCAGGTCCACGAATAGCATAATCTCAAATATATACATGTGTGTAAAATTGACATATATAGTTATCTATGTCGAGGTATACCTATTGAAGGAACTAAACTGAATAAGTTCTGATATTGCACCTCAAATTGTGATAATGCACATGAGGTGTTAACTTTGAATACAAACTGGTGTCCAGTTTAAAATCAGTTGTACCTTAAAAGGGGATTCTATGTATTTCTAAAGCTCAGAAATACATGTGAGAATTCGTCAAAACCATATGAAGCCACAAGAGCTCTGGCGAATTCTATAAGAAACATGACACAGTCATATACATTTGATTTGTCAAAGTGACTTGACATATAATGAAAGAGTGCTAGGCGAACATGAGCCTATGGTTTGTGAATAGTTGTCTAAGTGTTTATGTGCACTATGTCGAACCCATTTATACTTGTTTCCACCCGAGTGCAGGATGGAATTATAGTATCTTTACGAGATGTTGTGATACGAACCAAATAATATACAAATCAATGTAAACACTCCTAACTAAAATTCAAGTTTTTTGGGTATACCTGAAAGACAATATATGTTATTGGATTCTCTAAGATCTGGGTACACCTGAAAGATGGTGTATGTTACTGGACTCATGGTCTACTTAGAGAGGTAGATGGTATAAACTCTGTGTGACACTCTTTGTGTTTGTGAAAGAGAGGCATCTCACCCGGTCTCCAGTCCTCGAAGTTAGGGGGGCAAGACTACCAATGTGTCCTAGGTGGTAGGTTCAAGTCTTTTGCAGAAGTTTTCAAGATGCATTCTATTTCTAGTTCTTGCCAGTGGGGAGTACTCTCTCGTTCACAGACCGTCCCCTTTGGGTATTCGTACGGCTAGTCACTCAGCTCACTTGATAAAAATTATAATAAACCCTTGAGTGGTTTCAGTCTGCTACGATGTTTAGCCTGTATGTACCCACAAAGCAAGTTAATAAGACAAACTTAAATCTTTACTTTTAACCTGCAGTGATACATGTCTTTTAGTATCGAGATGGTGATACTTGGGTTTCGAATGAATATTGAAAATTATTAAGGTGACTTGCATAAAATATGCAAATTGTACATTTATATTTTGATAGTTGCATGTTTAGTTGTACACATGGCACTATGCACATATAGAGTGATAGAATGTTGCTAACTCAGGCTGGTTGTAGTTTGACCCCTCTACCTTTCTTGTTTTTCAGGAAGCGAATGAGGTACACAAAGCGTATTGTGGGCATCATTGTGAGCGAAGCCATGAGATTGGCTATTTATAGTCCTATGGATCTCTGGTAAACATTATGACTTATTATTATTCTTGTAATAATGATTAGACACTTAATTTATTGATATGATATTGAATGTGGCATGAATAATCTTTGTTATCCTTTGTAATTCACCCAACTATTTGACCGAATGGTTAACCAAATACTCCACAGTGATTTAAAAAATATATATTTATTCCAAAAATTTCTAGTTAAATAATCAGAGTGTTACAACTTTGGTAACAGAGCCGGACAAACATGTAGACTCATGGCTCTTCCAGTGACTTGTAATAGCTTTATAGGTATAAATTAGTTAAAATCATAAGTGTAAAATAAATTAGAATAATTAAAACATTGTGTATGAATAGATGTGAAATGAGAACTCAGAATATTTCTATGTTTTCTGCTGCAATTAGATGGTGTGGGAAAATAGATGCAATAACCTTATGGACACATTAAATAACCTAGCCGAGGTTGTGGGGCAACAGGCGATGGCCATGCAGCAGATGGGTGCCAATCTGCAACACGTGGCCTAAGAGAAGATGACTGTAGGAGGGAGCATCTCCTATAAAAAGTTCATAGACATAGACCCACATGCCTTTCTGGGAAAGACTGATCCAGAAGCGGCAGAGACTGGCTAAGAAAAATTGAATGAATTTTTTTAGTACTCGAAGTTCCAGAGGATCATCAAGTTAATTTTGAACATATCGCCTCAAGGAGCATGCAGAGAAGTGGTGAGTGACCACCCATGAAGTCAAGTTTCAGAATGGTTCGGTGACTTGGGCACAGTTCGTGGAGGCATTCAATGCCATGTACTTTCTAAAGCATGAGCGAACTAAAAAAATGCAAAAATTCTTGGACCTACAACAGGTGGAGCTATCATTGGCAGAATATATCATGAAGTTTCATAGCTTAGAACGATATTGTCGAGATGTGCACAAGACCGACGAGGACAGAGTAATGAAATTTGCCCGAGGACCGAAGGTGGGTCTGAGGAACCGTCTATATACTAGAGGGTCAAAAACTCTCGATGATGCCATCCAGGTAATAAAGGTGTTTGTTTTAACCTGTTAGTTTCAAATTATTCGAAAACAATTAGTAAAGTTTAAACCTCAAATCTAATATTATTTAAGCAGGTTGCTACTCTGTTGGAGGATGATTGGAAGGAAGGACATAAGTCCTAAAAGAATTGAACTGGGGTGCCGAAACCTGAGTTCAAAAAGTGATTCAAAGGAAAGAAGTTTACCCCACCGACAAAAAATAGAAGCACAACGAGGGAAACAAGCCAAGACAAGTGAAAAATTAGAGGTGCCCAAAATGTAATCACTTCCACCCTGGGCAGCAGTGTCTCTGTGAGGCCGGTGCCTATCTCTACCATGAGAAAATGAGACACTACATCAAGGAGTGTTGCAAGAAGTAGGCAGATGAAGTGGGGAATGTGACCGGAGGACCACAGTAGCAACAACCTCAAACAACTCAGAAGAAGGTGGTGGTTAGGGTCTATGCTACCTCAGCGAAATAGCCGCAAAAGGGAGATTTGGTGCAAGGTATGATGCTTATATCTAGTCAAGCCACCCTGGTACTGTTTAATTGTGGTGCAATACATTCCTTCATAGATATAAATTTTGCTAAGCAACTTAGAGTACCCATTGAATCATTGAATCAAGAACTAATAGTGTATAACCCCATTGGCTTCAATGAAATTTGTATAAATTATATGCCACATGCAGAAGTCATATTAGCATAACAGAACTTACCTGCAAACTTAATCCTACTCGACATGACAGAATATGATGTCATATTGGATATGGATTGGCTTTTTGAACACTATGCTAGGGTCCTTTGTAGGGAAGAAAAGGTCATATTGTCCCAACTCGATATGCCGAAAGTTAAATTCTGACTTTCGAGACCAGTATTAAAATAATGGATAATCTCTACCCTTAAGGCTTAGAAGTACCTACGAAGAGAAGATGTGGCTTTCCTGGTTAGTGTGATAGGAATGGAAGCCAAACACATATCCATCGAGGAACTGGAGATTGTTCATGATTTTTTTGATATATTTTTTGAAGAACTTTCAGAATTACCACCACAACAGAAAGTAAAATTCGAGATTGAGTTGGTGCCTGGTGCAAAGCTAATTTTTAGAGCATCCTATTGGACGCGTCAGCGAAACTAGAAGAATTAAAGAAGTAGCTGCAAGAGTTGATAGAGTGTGGTTTCGTGTGACCAAGTATATCACCTTGGGAAGCATCGGTCTTGTTTATAAAAAAGTAAGACGGGTCCATGAGATTATGCATTGACTACAGAATGCTTAACCAAACGACGGTGAAGCACAAGTACATATTGCCATGCATAATAGATTTGTTCGACCAGCTGCAGAAGGCAAATATCTTTTTAAAGATTGACTTGAGGTCTGGTTACCATCCATTGAGAATAAAGGATGAAGACATTCCAAAGTCAATGTTTCAGACAAGATACAAACATTATGAATTTGTAGTAATGCCATTCAGACTCACAAATGCCCCAGCTACCTTCATGGATCTGATGAATCGAGTATTCAGGATATACCTAGATACTTTTGTCATTATTTTTATTGATGATATCTTGGTGTATTCCGAGAATAAAGAGTAACATTGAGAATATCTAAGGATTATCTTGGAAACCCTCTGAGCACACCAGTTGCATGCCAAATTTTTGAAATATGGATTTTGGCTTGACGAGGTCATGTTCTTAGGGCATGTGATATCAAATAATGGAGTCTCCATGGATCCAGCAGAGGTGATGGCCCAACTCTACTGAAAATTTCATAATTAGCTTAACACATATTTTTTTATTAAAAATTAAAAATTAAAAATTCAAGTGTTTTAATAGGTTGAGGCTGTAATGAATTAGGTACAACCAAAGAATATCAGTGAGATCTAGAGTTTTCTCAGACTGGGAGGGTATTATAGGAGATTCATACAAGATTTTTCATGGATCACTATGCCTATGATGAAACTCCTAAGGAAGGGAGTGAAATTTGAATGGAATGAAAAATGCGAGGAGCACTTTCAGAATGTCAAGATGAAGCTCACAACAACACCAATATTAGCCTTACCCTGGGGAAGCGGTGGATTTATTGTCTATACTGATGCATCTGATATTGGCTTGGGTTGCGTATTAATGCAACATGGCAAAGTCATCGCTTATGCATCACGATAGTTGAAAACCCACGAAAGGAATTATCCTACCCACGATCTGGAGTTGGCGACAGTGGTATTTGCCTTAAAAGTCTGGACGCATTATCTATATAGAAAACAATTCAAAGTATTCATGAACCATAAAAGTTTGAAGTACTTGTTCTCACAGAAAGAGTTGAACATGCAACAGAGAAGATGGCTTGAATTTATAAAGAATTATGAATTCACCCTTTTTTTCATCCTGAGAAAGCAAATATGGCAGTTGATGCCCTTAGTCGCAAGGCTAGGGGTACTTTAGCCAGCTTGGTGAATATAGAATGAAATTTGGTAACCGATTTCGTGGAGTAGAATCCTTTTTCAGACAATCAAGGTATGATAAAGGTGGCAAGTCTGATAGCTCGACCTGAATTTTAAAAAAGAATTATAGTTAAGCAGAAAGAAGATCTGTATTATGGGAAAATGGAGGTGCTGACATAGTAGGAGAATATCGTATTTCAGCGTAAAGAGGATGGAAGCATATGGATGCGAGAATGACTTTAGGTGCCAAATGACTCAGAATTGATAAAAGAGGCACACAAGTAAGTACACCATCCACCTGGATAGTACCAAGATACTCAATAACCTACAACGTGGGTACTAGTGGAATGACATGAAAAGGGATGTTTCTAGGTAAGCAAAATTTTAAACAAATTTTGTCAACTCAAATTAATGATATAAAAATTTAAATATGCTTTCAAATATGTCGTAAAGTGCTTAACTTGCCAACAAATCAAGATCGAGCATTAGAGACCTGAGAGAACAATGCAGTTGATGGAGATTCACTAATGGAAGTGGGAGAATATTACGATGAACTTTGTGATACGTTTGTCGCGAACCTGTAGCATAAGACTATTTGAATTATGGTCGATCGACTTACCAAATCAGCGTACTTTCTACTGATGCGAAATGGACAACCCCTAGAGAGCTTGACAGATTTATATATTAAGGAGATAATACGGTTGCATGGAGTCCCTGTCTTGATTATCTTTAATAGAGATCCTGGATTCACATATTGACTTTGGGTCAGTTGTAGACGACTTTGGGCACAAAGTTGGAATTCAGCACAACCTTTCACCCTCACACTGACGGTCAATCCAAAAGAACAATATAAACATTGGATGATATGTTGTGTGTCTGTATGTTGTACTGGAAGGGAGAGTGGGATGCTCATGTAGTATTGGCTAAATTTGCTTACAAGAACAACTACCACACAAGCATCAGAATGGCTCTGTTTGAAGCATTGTATAGGCGACCCTACAGATCACCAATATATTGGAACGAGGTTGGCAAAAGAACAGTGGAGTCACTGATGGTACTCTAATATTATACTAAACAAATCTAGATGATACGAGATACATTACGCACTGCTTAGAGTCGACAAAAGAGTTACATGGATCAACAATGTAGGGAGCTTACCTTTGAAGTGGGGGATTATATGTTTGTAAAGGTGTCACCGAGTAAAAGTGTTTTTTGATTCAGAAAGAAGGAAAAATTGAGTCTTAGATATGTGGGAGCATTTGTCATAATAGAGCAGATTGGTGAAATGGCTTACCGAGTGTAGTTGCCTTCTCAGTTTGCAAAGATTTATAATGTATTCTATATGTCGATGTTGAGAAAGTACATACAAGACCCCTCACATGTGATTCAGTTTGAGGACATAAATGTGCAAGAAGACCTGACAGTGGAGGAGAGACCAGTTGAAATTATAGATCACAGAGAATGAGTGATGTGAAACAAAACCATTTCATTGGTCAAGGGGCGATGGCAACATCATGACCTTGAATAATGCACTTGGGAACCCGAGGAGGCAATGCGAGACAAGTACCCTCATTTATTTGAATAGTATGTGTAACGAATTTTGAGGATAAAATTCCTTTTAAGGGAGGAAGGATATAAAACTTGTAAATTTTGACAATTATTGAAATAAATAAAAGTGAATTTCCTTCAGAATAAATATGATAATATGATATTATTCAAATGCATTGGGTCCAAATAAATTTTAGATCTGAATAAGATCATATGTAACCAGTAGTTAGATATGGATATAGCGAATGGATTTGGATCCCAGATGGATCTGAAACTCGATTGAAATTCAATTGGATTTTTAATGGATCCAAATATTGTATAAACACAATGAAGATCCGAAAGCCATTTGGGGAGTTTTATAAAATCATAGTATTTAGAGATCCAACCAAAATTTGAGATCCGTTAGAAAACCCATATGTATATGAATAAATTAATATAGACATAATTGCAATGAAAAGTGCAGTGTTGTGGAGAGGTTCGTTGTCTCTTTAGAAAGTAACTTGAGTTCAAATCCCACCACACACACACGATTTTGGTAAGAAGGTGCTATATTTCCTTTCTGACAAAAATACTATAAATCCTATATGCATACAAATAAATTAATGGAGACTCTAATTGCAATGAAAAGAGCAATAATATTGTGTAGAGGTTTGTTGTCTCTTTGAAAGTGACCTGAGTTCAAATCCCACCACACACACGGTTTTGGTTTTGGTGTACTATAATTCTTTTTGACAAAACCCTGATTAAATTTTAAGACTACACATTTTCCTTTAACGAAGATAAAGACTAATCGAGAATTCTAAATTGAGAAACACATTTATGGTTTTGGAATTCAAAATCTTGGTTTTTAAAAACATGAAGAAATTTCTTCATTTAGCACACATTTTTTCCTACAGGCTTTAAGATAGAATTTAAAAAGAATGGGGAGGTTGAAAATTTAATTTAGGAAGCTAGATATTCTCGTCTTCCACTTTCACGGTTTTTTTTTATGAAGTTAAGGTGGTTGCCTTGTGTGCATAGCTGGAAGAAAAGGTAAGATTTGAAATAATAATGAGAAAACAAAATGAGGAGGGAATTGAATAGGCGTGAATGAAGAAAGAGGAGGGACGGTTTCAAGAAATTTTGATTTATGGCAAAGAATTTTTTTGTTGGGTCTCTCTCTCTCTCATTCCCCTCGATTTTTCCCTATTCATCTTTTCCTCGCTTCCCTTCTATCTCCTTCTTATCGTGCTATCACCCATAGTGGAGGTGATAGACAAAGGAACGATCGGAGCTAGGACTACGAACCAAAATCTGACCACATAACTCGGGAGTTGTTTGGTGATTCGACTTGTTGGAAGAGGTAGGGGCACTCTACTCTTATATGCTAGCTTAGAGACGTGTTATACACATAGACATCCACTGTCCGAATATATGTATAATCATACATATACTTAGCCATGAATGAGGTACACAAAGCGTATTGTGGGCATTGTCGTGAGCGAAGCCACAAGATTAGATATTTGTAGTCTTGCGGATCTTTGATAAATATTATAACTTGTTATTATCATTCTTGTAATAATGATTAGACATTTAATTTATTGATATGATATTGAATGTGGCATGAATAACCTCTATTGTACCCTATAACTCGCCCAACTATTTGACCAAATGGTTAACCAAATAGTCTACTGTGATTTAAAAAAAATATATTTCTAAAAATTTTGAGTTAAATAATTGGGGTGATACAATCCATATTTTTGCAAAGGCATTTGTACTCACAAGGAGGCTTTCAAGTATTCTTTTGATTGTATCAACCCTTATGCATATTTCTGCCTGAGTTTTAATGTGTTCCAATTCTTTGTTTATGGCAAATTAGACATGTTCTTCACTAGATTTGCCTCAGCGGATGCTTTCTTCGTCAATCATAAGGAAGGAATAATATTCCAGAATCATCATCATCACCCATTTTTTGAGAAAAAATACGTATCTTGAGGTTCTTGCAGAAGGAACCAAGTGTACACAGTTACATGCTTTCTCATTTCAACTTTGGGCAAGAAAGTGGTGCTTAGGATCATTATGAAAGGAACAAAACACTTGAATGAGCTATTGGCATGTCATCCAGTTATGTGCTTCTCTTTGTCCACAACTCCATGAATAGAAGCTCTAAGCTTGGGGACAATTTATTTGAGTATAGATTTTGACAATTGAAGAAATTAGCCATATCTTCATTGTTCTCAAATATGAAATATCTCTAATTGTTCAAATGTAGTGACTGTCTTGCTTCATCACGTTCCTAAGTCAAATGTAGTGCGTCCAAGTATGTGACTGTAAAGTCTAAGACAAAACCAAAGGTTTGTAAATATCATGGCTCCAAGAAGTTAACTGCATTCTTAGAACTTCATTTTAGAATTTAGATCAACACTATACACTTGGCATACTATGAAACTTGTGATATTGTCTATTGCGTGGAGGGCCAATGAGGGTTTGAAGACAATTTGTTAATGTTCATTTATGAATTTGATATGTTATAGGTCACTGCAAGTCAATAGGTTGACTGGAAGGAATCAATAAGTAATTGGTCTAATGCAGGCTCTTGCTATCTTGTAAGTGATCTTATTTGCTTTAGCAGAGATGCTTAGGAACTAAATTTGTGGATTTGTAATTTCATGAAATATAACTTCGTTTACTTGTTGCTTGACTCATATAATGTCTTCCTCTGTTCATTCATTGTATTTAAGAAGGCATGATACATTGGCAATGTGGCCCTTGAATGATTGTATTTAACACCTTCCCTCTACAGAGTGCCGACTATAAAACAAAGGAATCTAAGAGCACCACCCATGATTTTCTTATTATTAGACGATAACACTGGAGATTAATTTTGTTTAAAACAAAGAAAGATATTATAACTTGTGCTTTTCCCATACGGTAGTGGGATATCCTCCCCCATCAACTTGGAAATGTGTATCCAACTTTACTCATCTTGATTAGCCTTGTGCTTGCCTATAACAAGAAATATGTAATAGTCTTGCTTTTCTTTCTGTGGTAGTGGATATCCTCTCCATCAACTAGGGAACATGTGCTTTGCCCGTGCATGTGTCTCACTCCAACCACGTTTGGTTTCTCCCTTTCACTGGAAGAAATAATCAAATGTTCACATACACACCTCCAACGGTATTCATACAAATTTATATTATTATTTAAAACATGTTCATTAAGTGCCACCTATGTCTGGTAAACAAGCCGAATGAACAGGGTATGCTCAAACTGGTTTGGTTAAAAGTTGACCGAGTTCATGACTCGGCTAGTGCTCGTGTTTAACTAACCGAGCCGAGCTCGAGCTCAGTTCATGCTTGAATGGGACCAGCCAAACACGAGCTTGTTTGTGTAAAATAATCTATGTTAATTATTACATATAGAATATATATAATGTGTATATATTACACATAATATTATATATATTTTATATATTATACGTAATAGCTCATTTTTATGCATTTTCTCTTTATATATTACACTAAAAATATATATTATATACATAAAATATATACATATTTATATAAGCTAATCTGAGCCAAGCTCAGCCAAACACCTTGAGATTAGGCTAGACTTATTTAAGCTGAACGGGCTGCTTTTTCTACGGCCCGACTCTCCTGTTATACAAACCGATCATAAACGAGTTCATGACTAGCGGAGCCAAGCTGAGTTACGAGCCGCTCAGTTCGTTTACCAGTCAGAACAAGGATCGGGTGCACAAAAAATAAATTGTCAAAACAAGCCTCACTCGCGCTTCCCCCGCATGGCAGGCTAACAACCGTCGAAATTTTGTGGGGGTATCTCTCTCTCTCTCTCTGCAATTTACATTGCGGTCTGGGACTCTATGCGACACATACCTGCAGTATTATAATATTTTCAAGGAACTACGCACTCTAAAAAAAAATGTGAAACTTTATGACATCATCGTTTTAAAAATACTATGTTTTTATTTCGATATTAAGGTCATCAAATCACACAAACTCCATATTGTTATTTTAGATTTTTATTTAAAATGTTCAAAAATATAATTTTATATTATTTTTTCAAAGGATTTTTTTGAATAATTCTTAAAAACCATCTCAATTACTCGCAAACTTATTGGTATAGAAACCCAACATGTTCTGTCATCCAACACCCAGCTTTAGCCTAGTCTCGGGCAGTGTGACAAATATCGCGAGATTTATGAAAATCTTGCAATAATATCATGAGAAATTGCCTGAAAGTTAATTTAAAACGGCAATTTCTCACAAGATTTACAAAATATCATGAGATTTATGAAAAAATATAAATATCGCGATTTAAACGTGACATTTATGTTTTAAATGTCTATTTATCGTGAAAAAAAACATGTATTTTTATTTTTAAATAATTTTTATTAATATTATCTTATAAAAAATAAATTTTATTTTTTAAAATTATTATTTTTATTGACGAGATTTTGCCGAAAAAAAGCATGAGATTTATGGATTTTTTTCAATTTCTCACGAGTTTTTTAAAAACAAGAAATTGCCGATAAAAACTTTTGTCAGTTTTATTTTCTCATGAACAAAATTTGTGAGACCCATGACTCGCATAGGGTAGCAGCAAAACGTCCCATCGTATAGTGAGATTTTGATGGTTTTTGAGGGGAAGAGATAAGGTGTATGTCGTTCAAACGTTTAGAATTGTTAGGAGGACCATCATCTGTGAGCGAGGGTGTTGCATGTTCTCCCCAGAACACGCACTGTAGTTACAGTGCATGTTTCGAGGTCCCGATTGAGCGTTGTGTGAAGCTCAGTTGGGTGTATGGGTGCATCGTACACCTCTGTACATCTCGCCTGTGGGATGTACAAAAGTGTACGGCACACCCATACACCTGACTGAGGGCCACGCAGCGCTCAGGGACCCGAAACATGCACTGTAGCTACAATGCATGTTCCGGAGAACATATAACCTGCCCCCGATGACCCATGACACGCATACTGATTGGCAAAGATAGAAAGGACCGATTATTTTAATGGGAAAAGGCAGTTGCATGAGCTCTCCCACCACCTTTATTCGCAAACCAACACAGATAACCGCCTAGCTTTCTTATCCCTCCGGCACTCCTATTTATACCCGCCCTCCCTTTCTTAGCCCTTGTCAGCTCGTAGTTCTCGCTTCAGAGCACGGGTTTACTCCCTACCTACTGTCCTCTCTCTCTTGTTTTCTTCTTCTCTTTCTCTTTGGTACTTGTGATCTTTTTGTTTATTTATTTATTAATTTATTTTCATTTTTTTTTGCACTTGCTCGTTATGATCGACGCCCTCTATTTATGTATCTATATTCTTAACCAATTCTTTCTTTTATTGTATCTTTCTTGTGCACTTTTTTTGCTCAACTGTTAGCCATGTGAATACGGGGATTAAGTGACCTGCTCAAGATACTACCCTTTTACATTGTGGTTCTTAGTCTAATGTTAATGGAGTGATTTTTCAACCCCTGTATTTACTCACCAAGTTAATCTCTTTTAACTCCAACTTTTTTTTCTTAAGAAAGAAAAACCATTCCGTATATGTATAGGGAGGTTGAAGGAAGAGAGACCAAGTGAGCGGTGTCTGTTTGGTTCTTTGTTGTACATGTATAAGGGGGGCGACAGAAGAGAGTGAGCACACACGGTGTTTCTTGCATGGGAACTCATGTTTGAAGCTGTGCGTGCTCACTCTCTCTTTGTCAGCCCGATTGCTTTGTATGGGAAAGATGGTGTGTGTGTGTGTGTTCCAGTGGCGGAGCCAGGGGTGGGCATGGGTGGGCGATCGCCCACCCCAGAATTAGAAACCGAGTCGAAATATGATACGACTCGGGTCTTCTTCTTCATTTTGCACCATTTGGTGGTTGCATTCTTTCCTTGCGAATGCTTGTCGAAGAAGATCAGAGCTGGGTGGTGCAGGAGTGGAGATCAAGCCTCCCTGCGATACAGAGTACCCTATGGCACCCAGACGCAGGAGACAGTGGACATGGGATGGAGCCAACCGAGGGAGTTGCTCCGCCTCATGCTGTGGCGAGGACCGTCCCCTCCGAGAGGGAGCTGAGGAGGCACCTCAGTTGGCAAACCTTCGACTTGTTGCTGGATCACCACCGAGAAGAAGGTGGCTCAACTACCGAAACAAGCTTTCAATCTTGATCTATGATCTTCACCACCACGGAGGCTTCGAGCCATTGCTCCACCGATAGAGGTCGATCATCACCACCCGAAGTCTGCCCACCCAACGAAAAACTTCTGGCTCCGCCACTGGTGTGTTCTAGCTAGTTTTTAGTTTGCACATGCACGGCATAGAGAAGAGGGAGGTGATAGAAGAGAGCGAGCACACATGGGGGTTTCTTGCATGGGATTGTCATGCGTGCTGGCTCTCTGTCTGTCATCCCCATAATTTTAGAGAGAGGGAGTTTGGAAAAGAACCTTGGGTTTACCCTGCCATTGCCTTCTAAAAATAAGTGTGACCAGACCAAGGGCTTTCTTCAAACCAGAGAGAGAGCTTGGGCTTACCCTTCCATTGCCTTGTAAGGAAAATTGTGACCAAATCACACCAGAGAGAGAGAGAGAGAGACTGAACAACCTTGGGTTTACCCTAGGAAAATTGATACCAGATAGGGTTTTTTCTTATCACGCACACAGAGACAGAGAGCTTGGAGAGAGAGAAAAACCCTTGGTTTATTGTACAACTGCCTTCTAATAAAAAATGTGACCAGATCAAGAAGGTTCCAATCGTCCTTAAATCCTTGATTTATTCTTAGCATGTCAGGAAAATCCGCTCAACTGCCCACCATTCGCAGATTTCCTCACAGCCTTTCCATTTGTTTGTTATATGTACATTTGGCACTTTTTTTTGTTCTTATCCTATCCTGTAACAAAGAATTCGATAATACCTTTTTTCACTATGTACTAATTCATGATGTAACGTAATACAGAAAGCATAATAACTTTTAAAAAAAAAAAAAGTTCTCAACATGTCAGAAAAATCCGATCAACTGCCCACCATTTACGGATTTCCTCACAGCCTTTCCGTTTGTTTGTTATCTCTACATTTGGAACTTTTTTTGTTCTTATCCTATCCTATAACTAAGGATAGGATAATACCGTTTTTCTCTATTTAGCATGTATCAATCCATGATGTAACGTAATACAGAAAGCATAGTAACTTTTTCATAGTCTCTCATTTTTTACTCTTCCATTATCTTCTCATATAGTATCAGTGGGCCTGCCCATATGTGCATAGCTTGGTGGTAACACACAGCAGTGGCGCCACGTGTTGCACGGTCCATTGCCGTGCATGCTGCGCTACACACGTGGCACAGTATGTCACACGTGCGGCACGTGGTGCAGCGTGTGTGGCTGTGCGCTGCTGCATGCGGTGACATGCGGCAGCGTGCTGCAGCATGTGCGGGCATGCAGTTGCCGTGAGCATGGTGAGGCGTGACAAGTGCAGCAATGTGCATGACACACGCACGGTTGCATGCATGATCTTTTGGGGCGATAATTCAGCGTGCATTTGAAGTTTTGGGACCAAGATTGAAGTTTCATCGTGTAAATGAAATATGGAGAACGTGTGGGTGATCAAATTCACGAGACCCGGTCGAAAGGATTTCTTAAAAGAAAAGTTTGATAAGTTGAAGTTCTGCTTTTTAAGAAGATTACGTGTGGGAAAAACACATGTTGTTAGGCTACCTAGGCTGCGAAGCCTAATGCAAAAAAAAACAAAATTAAAATTTAAAATAATAAATAATAAATAATAAATAATAAATAAATAAATAAATAAATAAATAATAAAATATTAAAAATTTTAAAAAATAAAAAAGTTAAAAAAAATAATAAAAAAGTGTCAAAGTACATATAACAAACAAATGGAAAGGCTGTGAGAAAATCTGGTGGGCAGTTGAGCGGATTTTCCTGATATGCTAAGATTTCTTGTATAAGTGGTGAGGGTTCCTAATTTACTAGTTCGTGGGGATGTGTTACACCTAGGAGACCTAATACCCTCCTAATTCTTAGTCTTTTTTTTTAGGTGGTGAATTATGTTGATTGACTTATACCTACGAGACCTAATGCCCTCCTCATTGTTAGTCTTCCTTTCTTGCGGTGATGCCGAGTGGTCTGAATACTATCATGCTGCTGTAACTTTACTGTAAAAAAAACTACGTCTGTTCTTAGGAGTAGGGAAATTTCCCATGTGTTTTTTGCCTTATTTTTCTGTAGTTAAGCAGATCTGGCTGTCCTTGTGTGCAATCTCTGCAGCTTTGAACTGTCACATGTTGCCGCAGGACAACGTTTTGTCTTCGTAGCGTCTTCAAACGGTATGGCTCCCTTGATGGATGGAATAAAGTACTTCCCTGGTACCTTCTGTACAGCTCCAATATAACTGTTTTTATTTTTCACGGATTTCTGTTTTTTTATTGTTGAAAGCTTGAGTATTTCTAGTTGCTTACTGTAGAAAAGATCGTATGATTCTTTTTTCCTTCTTTAATAAATGCATATGTGGAATAATTGGCGTGGTTGAACAAACAGAGCTTTTCCTTCCAAAAATCAAGATGATGTTTTTATTATGAATATATTGGTTTCAAGTTATGTTAAAAAAAGTGAGTTTTAAACGTACTTATTTCTTTGGGCAAATCAGCCTTGACTTAGTTTTTTTACGTATACGTCGTTGTTGTTTGCAGATAGCAGAGATTTAGTCCAACCAAATCAATGAGATATAATCCTGGAACAGATATCTCTTCTTTTGAAGAGCTATATTTGAGCCCCCCATGACGCTTTATGTAGTATATACTGCTATACCCAGAAGAAGGGAAATTTGGGAGCTTTTTTTAAGGAAAATTTGGGAGTTAAGAAACCCCAACTTTGAATTGTGTGAAAAAAGGATTATGGAGATCAAGTTTCTAATCTAGCCATGCATGACTAACAACAATGGTTAAAATGGTCTGAATATTAGTTTGTTTGATCATTTAAATAGTTTGAATACTAAGTATTGAAAACCACCCTCCTGATTGTAACCATTAGTGAGGTTTGAATTTAGTAAAATAAGATTCAAAGTATTCTGAATTGATGGATAAACAGTTAAAAACTAGCCAACATAGTTCTTTAAGAACCCTATAAAGGAAATAACTTCAAACTCTGGAAATATCTTTAAAAACAAAAGCTTCAAACTCATAAAAGCTTGGCTGATATGTTTAGGAGTAGGGTACTACAGGTGGATCCGGCTTTGGTCCAAATCATTTCATATTGGGATTAGGTGACCGTTGGGTGGTTCCATTGAGGTTGGATAGATGTAGGTGTGATAGGGTTGAATAACAAGAAAAATGTTAATTAGTGATGAAAATTTGTGACAGAAATAATCCATCGCAAATTTGTGATGGATTAGCTAGAGAAAACTAGTCATCCTTAAAATTAGAATTAGTTACGAAATTAGTGACAAAAAAATTATGTCTCAAAATCCATCGCTAATTAGCGACGGAAACATTCTGTCTCAAACTCTGTTACAACTCCTCTACAAAATTTTTTTGTCGCTACGTCGTCGCTAATTTGCGATAGTGTTTGAGATAGAATGTTTCTATCGCTACTTTTTGATATAAAATGGCCCATCTAGTGCACAAAATTCTCCCTCGCTCTCTCTCTCTGATTACCCTTCTCCTCCCTCTTCTCTGTCTCTACCTTTGTCGTCAACTTTCACCACCGTCGAAGACCCAGCGAGGCCGCCGTCCTCCTCAGGTACTCCAAGGATCAACTGCCTTCTCCCCTCTGCTCTCCTTTCCCTTCCCTTATTTTTTTCTCTCTTCCTTTCTTTCTCTTGCGTTTCCCCTTTTGTCTGAATGCCGGCCATCGTCGATGCCCCTCCGACGAAGATGTTGATTCTCTTTTTCTCCTATCGCGGCACCCGATGGCAGCCTAACCAGTTGCCCATAGCCTACGCCCGCTAACCCAGCAGCCAGAGAGGAATGCAGGTCGGGTTCTCCAGGCGCAGGAGGTGAAATGGGGAATTGGGGTTTCTTCTCCAAGTGAAAACTGGTGGGTTCCATGTCTTCTCACCAGAAAAAGATGGGTTCCATGGGGCGACTGCCGCCTGGTTCTTGTTGGAGAGGGGAGGAAGGGCGGCCTCGGCCAGCGGGGGGCATGATTTCGGAGGCGCACGATGAGAAGGAAGGAAGGATCGGAGCTGAAGGGATGGGTTTTCCTCTTCCATGGCTAAATCTGAAGGGAGGCGCGTTGGGATCCTCCACCACCTCCTCGAAAGATTCTCTGATTTGACCCAGAGTGAAGGGAGAGCCACCACCACCTCTTCTGCTTCCCCTGTCGTCGTCGCCACCAATGTTGCCTCCTGCTAGAGAGGAGAATGGGCTAGATTGTACAAGGGCGGACGTCGGCCTCCCTGCGCTTGTGGGCAATCTCTCAATGTCTCTTATCTCATTGTTAGTGTTTTACCACCTCTCTCTCTCTCTCTCTCTCTCTCTCTCTCTCTCTCTCTCTCTCTCTCTCCACGCAGAGGAGAGAGAAGAGCTTTGATACACCTCTGTGTAGGAATGGTTGTGTCATCGCTAGGGAATGCATGGGGCAGCATTCAGCTCATAGAGCTGCACCACTCGGTTGTCCAATTTTGTTTGGACTTGTTAGGGTTTTGCTTCGCAATTTTTGCCAATCGAATTACCAATTTACGTTTTAATTTTTGTCGCACATGAGCGAAAGCGTATTTAGAATTTATCATTTGTGTGTGTGTATGCAGTTGTAGCACTCTTCCCTGGTGAGAGGGTCATGTAGGTCATCATATGTGGTGGTTGCACTGGACTTTTCGAATTTTGAGTTTTGCTTTACTTTTCATTGCGTCAAAAAGGTAGGATTCCTAAACTAAATTTTTAAAATATAATTCATGTTTGTATGATAGAAATGTAAAAGTTAGTTGCACGTATATTTAGTTTGTAGCATAAGCACATTATAGAAATGTTAGAATTATATTATATTGCCTATATATTTGTGCATTGCAGGTGCATACCTGAGCAAATACGCGATGCTTAATGCTAAGCATCGCATGCAGCTAAAAAGGCCAAGCAAAAAGAATGCAATAAGAAAATAAAAAATGCAAATGCAAAAAAAATGCAAATCGGGTAAATACCCGTGGTGAGTAAGTGATGCAAGTGCATCACATGTTCTTTATTTTCTTGGATACAACACTTTTCTACTCACACACTCATTTAGTTGTGTATATTTAGGATTGTTCTGCTGGAGTTTGGAGATCATGTTGAGCATGATTTGAATGTATGAGAATAGAAGTGCTCTTATTTTTATAGTTCAGAGTGAATGCTAGTCATGGTTGTAGTTAGCGGGATATTAAAGTGTGTTTGTTGCAGATACATTTTTGACATTATTGTGGTATTAATGATTACTTGTATTTTCATGTTTGATGTGTCTGTATTCATGTTTGCATGAAGTTATTTTCGATTTGATTATGCCTTTCATGTGAAATTATATCATGAAAACATGCTTAAAATGAATATATCGTGTTTGTGAATGTGATTTTATCTTTCTAAATATCCTTGTGATGTGTGTAAATATGATGTGATAGTGTTACACACAAAAATATTGAATTATCAATGAAAGCATAATAGTTCATGGAATTGCATTTTATGTTAAATATGTTTGTAGTAGAAAGGGAAAGAAAATTTATGCATTAACTGAAACAAAAAAATTGTTCACCAACAATCACCAAACAAGAATTTCTAACAGATTTGTAAACCACAACAAAGTGTTAACCAACTCAGCATAAGCAACAACTAAAAAGAAGACTTATTAAATATTTTCTTCATCATAACATTATTATGATTCTCTTTTAACTGGTTAAGATAATATCCATAACATCATAGGATAAAATAACTGCAAACCGTAAATGAATATATTGTAGGATAGTTGATAATGAAGTATCGCTTGAATATATGAATGGTGTTGACAGTTTTATTACATTTGCAATGGCAAGTGTCAGTATAGTAGATCCCACCGGTCGGATCAGGTGCCCCTGCATGATGTGCAAGAATAATTGATTTGTAGAACCTCATGACATTAAACATAACCTATACAGGAAGAGTTTTGTCAGTGGTTATCAAAATTTTAGAATAATTTTGACGCATGGGTGGATGTGGTGCACGATAATCTATATGTGGATTTGATATTTGATGCCACAGGACCAGAACTGGGTTCTGCTATGGATCCTACTTATGTACCAACTGGAGTAGAGGAAGAAGCAACAAACGATACAGCTAGTAGATTTTATGACTTATAGATGCTAATGGGCCACTGTGGAATGGTTGTGAGAGTCACACTATCTTGTCTATAGTTTTTCAACTACTGAATTTGAAGTCAGATTATAATTTAAGTCAATCATGTTTTAACCATTTGTGCTCTATTATGAAGAGTATGTTGCTCAAAGATGAGAATTTGCCATAAAATTTCTACCTTGTGAAGGTTATGGTCAACGCTTTAGGTATGGGGTATCAAAAGATAGATGCTTGCCCAAATCACTTCATGTTGTATTTTAAAGATCAAGAAAATAGCAGATCATGTCCGTCATGTGGACATCATCAGTTCAAGCCAAAGGCAAGGGGCAATGCTAACACGAGGTCAAAAGAAGTGTCATACAAGTCACTCTGTTACTTTCCTCTCACTCCTAGATTGCAACGACTGTATATGTCTTCAAGAATAGCTAAACACATGAGATGGCATGCAAATAAAGTTTCACATGATGAAGACAAGATCATGCATCTTGTTGACGCGGAAGCTTAGAAGCACTTTGATCGTACTCATCAGACCTTCGCAATGGAAGTGAGAAATGTTAGGCTCGATTTATGTACATATGAATTTAATCCATTTGGGGGTAGATCAACCTCGTACTCGTGTTGGCCGGTATTTGTCACCTCATACAACCTTTCTCTAAGTTTTTGTATGAAGCATCAAAAACATTTTTTATCTCTATTGATCCCTGGTTCGACGTCTCTGGGCCAAAATTTTGATGTATATTTAAGGTCATTGATTGATGAACTGAAAATATTGTGGAATGACAGTGTTCTCACATACGATGCCCAAAAAAATAAAACTTCAATATGAAGGTTGTTGTTCTATGGATAATTAGTAGCTTTCCTGCACATAGTATGTTATCTGGTTGAAGCACACATGGGAGGTTGGCATGTCCGTACTGCATGAAGGATACAAAATCTTTTAGATTGATGCAAGAAAGAAAGTCGTGTTGGTTTGATTGTCATTGTCAATTTTTACCCAACGATCATTCATTCCGATGACAAAGGAATGTGTTTTGAGCAGACACAACTGAAATAAAAGGTCCACCTATACAGTTGTCTGGCATAGGGATTTTAAGATGATTGCGATACTTTTCATATGGACTGACAGATGCCTGTAGTGTGATGCCCTTTCTTAGATTTGAGAAGGATCACAATTGGACAAAGAAATCTATATTTTCAGAACTACCATATTGGCTGACCTTATTTATACGATATAATTTGGATGTGATACATGTGGAGAAAATGTGTTTGATAATGTGTTCAATATAGTAATGAATGTCAAAGGAAAAATGAAGGATAATCCGAAGGCCCGTATGGATTTAAAAGTAATATGTAAAAGACCAGAATTAGAACTCCAAAAGTATAATGGCAAAGTACTGAAACCAAAGACAAGGTACATTTTTGGACCAGATCAAGTAAAACAGGTATGTCAGTGGTTGAGACAGTTGAGATTTTCTGATGGATATGTCTCTAACATTGCTCGAGCTATGAAGATAGACAAGGGACAATTATATGGGTTGAAGAGCCATGATTTTTATATCATCATGCAATGGTTGATTCTCCTAGCATTTTATGATATGTTAGACAAACCTATATGGGGGTATTATCCGAGTTGAATCGGTTTTTTATAACATTATGTGCATCAGAAGATGTAGTAACTGAGGTAAAGAATATCAAGGATTCTGTCGATACTAGTATTTGTCAGCTAAAGAAGATATTTCTGCCAGCATTTTTTGATGTTATGAAACATGTGATCATACACTTGCCATATGAACTTAGGGTTGGTGGTCCTGTGCAATATCGGTGCATGTACCCATTTGAAAAGTATATTTTTATTTATATTTTTTTCTCTAATGCTATTGAGAATTTATTGTATTACGAGATTTTTATGACAACCTTAGAACACATATATGCATGATTGAATCACTATGAATTTTATTTGACAACCTTAGAACACATATATGCAAGATTGAATCACTATAAAAAATTGTTGACAACCTTGGAACACATATATGCATGATTAATCATTGTGAATTTTTTTTGACAACCTTAGAACACATATATGCATGATTGGATCACTATAAATTTTTTTGACACCTTTTGAACACATATATGCATGATTGAATCACTATAAAAATTTTATGACACCCTTAGAACACATATATGCATGATTGAATCACTCTGATCTTTTTTTGACAACCTTATAACACATATATGAATGATTGAATCACTATAAATTTTTTTGACACCTTTAGAACATATATATGAATGATTGAATCACTGTACAATTTTTATGACAGCCTTAGAACACATATATGCATGATTGAATCACTATGAAGTTTATTTGACAGCCTTAAAAAACATATATGCATGCTTGAATCACTATGACATTTTTTTGACAACCTTAGAATACATATCTGCATGATTAAATCTCTATGAATTTTTTTTCTGCCTTAGAACAAATATATAAATGATTGAATCAATATGAATTTTTTTTGGCAGCCTTAGAACACATATATGCATTATTGAATCACTATAATTTTTTTTGACAACCTTAGAACACATATGCATGATTGAATCACTATAAAATTCTTTTGACTGTGTTATAACACATATATGCATGATTGAATCACTATGAAAGTTTTTTGACAACCTTAGACCACATATATGTATGATTTCATCACTATAAAATTCTTTTGACAACCTTAGAATACATATATGCATGATTGAATCACTATAAATTTTTTTGACACCTTTAGAACACATATATGCATGATTAAATCACTATACAATTTTTATGACAGCCTTAAAACACATATAAGCATGATTTCATTACTATGAATTTTTTTTTACAATCTTAGAACACATATATGCATGATTGAATCACTATGAAATTTTTTTGACGACCTTAAACCACATATATGTATGATTGAATCACTACAAATTTTATTTGACAACCTTAGAACACATATACGCATGATTGAATCACTATAAATTTTTTTGACACTTTTAGAATACATAAATGCATGATTGAATCAATATACAATTTTTATGACAGCCTTATAGCACATATATGCATGATTGAATCACTATGAATTTTATTTGACAAACTTAGAACAAATATATGCATGATTGAATTACTATAAAAATTTTGTGACAACCTTAGAACACATGTATGCATGATTGAATCACTATAATTTTTTTTAACACCTTTTGAACACATATATACATGATTGAATCACTATAAAATTTTTATGACACCCTTAGAACACATATATGCATGATTGAATCACTATGATTTTTTTTTGACAACCTTAGAACACATATATGCATGATTGAATCATTATAATTTTTTTGACACCTTTAGAACACATATATGCATGATCAAATCACTATACAATTTTTATGATAGCCTTATAACACATATATGCATGATTGAATCACTATGAAATTTATTTGATAGCCTTAAAAAACATATATGCATGCTTGAATCATTATGATAGTTTTTTGACAATCTTAGAATACATATCTGCATGATTGAATCAATATAATTTTTTTTTGTCTGCCTTAGAACAAATATATAAATAATTAAATCAGTGTGAAATTTTTTTGACAACCTTAGAACACATATATACATGATTGAATCACTATAAAAAAAATTTGACTGCCTTATAACACATATATGCATGATTGAATCACTATAAAAGTTTTTTGACAACCTTAGAACACATATAAGTATGATTTTATCACCATAAATTTTTTTTGACAACCTCTGAATTTTGTTAATGTCCTTCACTTTATTGCCAGTCTATGTGTCATTCAACCATATTACTTTGATTGCCTTAGATTAGATGCATTGTATATAATTTATTTCATTATATTTTGTTTATTAATACTAACATTTCAGTTTTCTTGTAGAATACTGGAGATGATCAGCATAGAGGAGTTGATGAAGGCATGGATGGAGGGGCAGATCGAGACAATGAAGAGGATGATGCTCTGAATCTTGGCGACGATTAGCTTTATGTGTTGAATTTATTTCACGTACTTGTTATTTTAAACGAAACTCTTTGTATATGTTCACTTGTAACTAGTTAGAACTTGGCAAGGATTATACTGGGTTGTTAAATTTGCTTCTCTTATAACTTGTGTTAAATTTGTTTCACCTACTTTGTATATATATTTTTTATGTATACTTTGTTTTTTATACACAGGTTATATAAATTGTATAACGAGAAATTTTTTCTTGATATTTATATTTCAAACAAAATTATTTTTTTTTTTTTAAATTTTGTGATGGATTAGCGATGAATATTATCCGTTGCTAATATTCAGTGATAGATTTTCTGAAGAAATTCAGTCACAAAATGGCGACGGTATTTAGCGATGAATAATATCCATCGTCAATTTAGCGACGAATTAAGGATGGATATTTATCTATCTCAAAAACTAAATCAGTCGATGTTTTGTGATGAAATGTAATCCATCATTAATCTGTCACTAAATTGGCGATGGATATTAAAGACAGATACGTATTCATTGTTAAATTTTAGCGACAGATTAGTGATGGATATGTATTTGTCGCAAAACCGAATCAGTGCTTATTTAGTGACAGATTAGCAATGGATCATGACATTCGCTAATCCATTAAGAATTAGTGACAGATCAGTTCTGTCGCTAATTAGCGACCAAGAAATTGTGATGAATATTATCCATCGCTAAGCCATCACCAATCCGTCGCTAAACCATTCAATGCTGGATTTGCTATGGATTAGCGTTGAATAGCGTCTGTCGCTAATCCGCAAAATTCTTGTAGTGTTGTGTTTGAGCCTCTAAGGTCTGAGGCTGGGGTTGCAGGTAAATCAGAAAGAGAAATGGTTGTTTGTCACCATTTAAGCCTAGAAAATCCAATTTAGAGATAATGGATCGAGTAGAAGGGAGAAATTAATTAAGTGAATGGTATAAATCTACTGGAGGGTGTTGCTATGATTCAGGCTATACTTGTGGTAAAATGTGTCAAAGGAATTGGTTACGGGTTTATGGGTGTACTTGCAAGAGGAAAGAAGTGTTTATCGAACATTACATGGCAAAAATGATGAGTTCAAGCACCCATGAAACTAGGCTTTGGTGACCTTTTGTACTCAATTTGGATTTTATTCATGAAACAAATATTTCGTAAAATGATCCTCCAGCTTGTAGTTATGTCAGTGAGATAAAAGGGCTCAAAGATTGTTTTAAGGTGAACTTGAAAGAGGAAAGAAATGCTCATCAATTACTTCGTGCAAAAAAATACACCAACAAATGAGTAGTGGGTAAAAGATAAAGGGGGAGCGTCTAGGGCTATAGGAGAGAAAGGAGAGAGGAATGGGTTGAGTGAGAATGAGGAAAGGAGAGGAAGGAGGTGAGGCCAAGTGGCAAGAGCCACTTGCCATTTGGAAGGGCTAGGGTGGGGGGGCTTTTGGGTTTTATGTGCTCAAAACCATGGATTGTTCCGTGGTTTTGATAAGTGGTTTGGTTAGATTCTAATTAGGTTAGCTGGGTTTTTAGTCTAGTTTATTAGGTTAGTTTAGCAACCTTTTTCTTTAGTTACTCTTTTTAGGTTAGTTTAATTTTCTACTAACATTTATTAATTAGGTTTAATTCTAATTAAATGTGAGATTAGAAATAAAGTTGGTTGACTCAGCCTGGTCAATAGCGGTTGGACAACTATGACCATGTCATATTTGTCTATGAAATTCTATAAAATTACTATTATGACCCCAGAACTTGCCAGGAGTGCTCTAGATTCGTTATAACTACGATTTTTATGAGAAAGACCATTCTTAAAATTTCAATATGAATGCAATCCCAATATTAAAACTCAAAAAATAGATTAGTAAAATTATGATTTTTTCTATATTGTTGTCGAGCATGTGCGATGAAAATCTCTTCTGGTTTCTTCGAACTTCTAATGTGAATGCTATTGTATTCTTGAATAACATAAATTAGATCTTTAACTATATTCATAAATTACTATTTTGCCATTACTTTAACTTAGGTTTGATCCAACTTAATTTTAATTTAGAATGGGACAACTCAATGAATCTAATTAAAAAAATATGATATCTCGATCCTTAAATAATTTAGTAGTTCTTTTGATAATTGATTTTTCCATATTATAAATATTATTAATTATTCATAATCAAATAACTTTAATAGATACCAAAATATCACTAATAGACAGCTAATGATAATTAATTGTATAAATTATGCCATAATACTTTATTTATAATCATGAAAAATTTGTCAGTATTATATCCTAACCCTCTTAAAAGGATTTTGTCTGCGAATTTCGATCCTTAATAGAATTATTAAAAAATTTGAGGTACTTTTCCTATATACTGGATTCATATGCATGATACACATCACTCATGATTCATATACGTGACATATTTTAATCAGATAATGCAATCATCTGCTATAAGACTAAGTAGGTATGGCATGTCATTCACCTATCCCTTAACATATCTAATTAGATATCCATGATATAAATCAGATAAACAATATGCATTTCATTGCAAGGTGTCTAAGTATGTGTGATGTGTCATTACCTAATAAGTCAATATATTTGTTTTTAGGTGTAATATGTCATTCATCTCATAAGTCAAAATATTCATTTATAGACATGATGCATCATTCACCTAATAAGTCAACATATTCATTTATAGGCGTGATGTGTCCTTTATCTAATATATCACTACATTCCGTTCAATCATATTATGATCTATAATTGATCTGAGTTTAGCATGTAGTCCTACAACAAATAAAGTGCAACTAATCTATAGATTCATAACTGGCTATCTCCATCACAATCCATTCAAATAATTTTAATTTGTTTTTCCTCTTTTAAATATTTACATCTTAGAATAAGTTTTTCGTTGAATTAACTGGTATTGGAAATGTACCATCTCATAGGCTCAACCTCATCGAACTTAACAGGTATTGGACCAGTACACCCTCACAGAATCGTCCTACCCAAACTCCTGGTATTAGACAAGTATACTCATATAGGGTCTTCTAAGACCGCCTAGTCGTAGAGCTGTACATCCTCATAGACTCGTCTTTGTCGGACTATCCGGTCTTAGATATGTAAAATCACACAAGAGCATCCTCTTGGAAATCTTTCTTCAACGAGTTTGAATTTATCAAGTAGATTCTATTGCCATACATGCATACTCAAGTTGACCATTCATCGGGTTACTGCTGTCAATTCGGTTATAAGCATGTATACTCAAGTATACTCATATTTGGTGAATTTCAGATATTTCTTATATTATTTGAATTATGCATCACCAATTCTTTCGAATTCAGACACATAATATTGTATTGGTTTTGTAATATTTTAAATGATACACCTTTCTTTAGAATGACAATATTTTATTTGTGTCATATTATTCTCTTTTGAATTCAGTATAATCATTTTAAGTATAACTTAACCCTCTTGAAGTTTTGAACCCCTGTTAAAAAATCTATCAGTGAATGATTTTAAATATTTTCAAAAATTTTAAATTTTCATATATTTTTCAAAGGCTGAAAATCTCAGGGAGTTACAGATACAATATCAGAGCAGGTTGAAAATATTGACTCAGTACGATATCGCTTTGCAAGTATTTCTTTGCATAGATTGTTAATGTTTAAATATTTGTGATTACATAGGATATTAAGATACTAAGATTTTTCTTGGGTAAATATTGACTATCTAAACCAATACTTTCAAGACATCTAGTGTAGCAATAGAGGATTACTCTAAAAAGTTTAAATTTTTTAAATCATCATCACCTATTCTATGAAAATACACGCCCTTAGCCCCTACATTCAGATAGGCATGTGGGACGCACGCATCTTTATGAGATTAGTTTTGGTCAACTTAATCACATAGCTAGTTCCACAAATGCACAAGCCTATTAAGATTGCACTTCATCAGCTGAGTGAGGAACATGCTCTTCCAGAATTAATTATAATTGGCTTTGTGTACTCATCAAATTATATGGAAACGCATATCCACGAGCCTCACATTCTATCAATGATCTTAGCAAGATTACAATTTAATAGTAATTTTCTTGTGTTTTTACATGAAAGACCATAAGATTTAGTTTGCCTGCCTGGATTGATCCTAGCTCGATCTTTTATAATAAACTTTGATAATGTTCATTAAAAGAAGATTGCTTGATCAGCCTATCATCGTAGTGGAGAACATGACCAATTCAATCAAAACACCCGTAGTGCTTTATGATGATGAAACACCTCTTCTCGCTCCTTTCTACAAGAAGAAGTTATTTTTACCTTCCAAAAATGTACTCCTTAAATATGGTTTCTAGATGAGGAGTTATATTTAAAGGTTTACAAACCCCTTCACAACATGGGACCCACTTCCTGAAAGAACTTCCTGAGTTCATGATGGGGGCGACTGCCCTTAGTTTAAAAAAAAATTATTTAAGAACAACCTTTTGCCCTTAATTTCAAACGTAGCCACACATTTCTGAAATCCCTAATATGTGCATAACAATTCTTAGAAATTGTCAAATAGGGACTTCAGGTCAATATCAATCATATTGGAAAACAACTTATTTATTGTTTTTTTATTTCTTTTATTGTTCCTTCAAAATTGAAAAGAACTTACTTACCGTCGTTAAAAACAAGAAAAAGTAAACGGTGTGATCTTTTTTTAAATGATGAAGGTCACTTCTGTAAATTGATTTATGATTTAGAAGACAAAATAATAAAATGCAGGCCTTTGTTTGACAGTTTTCAGGATAAGTTTGGTCTGAAATTTCAGAAAGGTGTGACCCTAGGGCCAAAAGGTTAATGGTTGGCCTTAAATGGAAATTTTCCTTTAGTTTATCGTGTACCACTATATATCAATTAATAATTGAATGAAAACAAGAAAATTAAAGATAACCCAGCACTACGGGTGTCAATTCAGAGCCCTCGGTTTGAGGGTAGGGATGGCAGTGGGGCGGGGTGGGGCGGGGGACAAGGTTTCCACCCCCGCCCCGCCTCAAAATTTTATCCTCCACCCCGGCCCCGCCTCCGCGGCGGGGATGGATTTTATCCTCCACCCCCGCCTCCATCCCCGTTTCATACCCTTCATCCCCGGTCCAAACGGGGATAAGGCGGGGCGGGGCGGGGCGGGGATATTGCGGGGAAAAGTGCACGTCCACCCCCGCCCCGCCTCCGCGGCGGGGATGGATTTTATCCTCCACCCCCACCTCCATCCCCGTTTCATACCCTTCATCCCCAGTCCAAACGGAGCGAGGCTTGGCCGGGCCCCGCTTTCCCCCGGTCCACTGCCATCCCTATTTGAGGGGGGACACGTAGGGATGGCAGTGGACCGGGGGGCAAGGGGCCCCAGCCCCGCCCGCCTTGCCCCATTTGGATCAAGGATGAAGGGCATGAAACGGGGGATGAAGGTTAAAATCAATCCCCGTGCGGGGATGAACTTACGCTTTGTCCCGCCCCACCCCGTCTCAATCCCTGCCTTTCCCTGCCCCGTCCCGTCCCCAATCCTTTAAGGAATGACTATAGATCGAGGGGAAATGGGCCCTCCCCACCTCACCCCGTTTGAACCGAGGATGGATGACATGAAACGGGGGTGGAGGTTAAAATCCATCCCTGCGGGATGGAGGCCGGGATGAAAGTTCAGATTTTGAAATGGGGCGGGGGTGGACACCTTGTCCCCCGCCCTGCCCGGGTCCACTGCGGTCTCTAGGGATACGTGCCAAAGTTTTACTAAGAAATGAAAAAAGCTAACTCATCATCTTGCTTAATTTATTTACTTTTTTTTTGGGGGGGGGGGATTTATAACCCGAAAAAACTGCACTCACAAGAAGACCTGATAACGCTGGCTTAGCTTAAAAACTTGGAGGCTAGGACCCCTGCCCCGATGCCAATTTTATTTACTTAACAATGATTTTGTGTGATTGATTTTTACCTTTTTCGGATAGGCCATGGAAAACCCCTCATCCGATCTGGATTCAGGTGCGCATGAGAAAATATGATCTGGATTCAAGTTGTCATGTTTGGCCTTTTCTGTATTAAAACAATAGTAATTACATGTTTGACTGGAAATAATACCACAAAGTTTAGATTAATCGGATCCTGATCAGGGTTTTCATCAGGAGACTCGAATAGAACCCAGAACGTATCTGGACCCATTTTGGCCATGACCCGACCCATCTTCATCGCTATTAACCAAAAACCATTCTGATAAAAACAGTGTGAAAGGCAAATCAACTACAGCCAAATTATTGTCATGAGAAAGTGGCATGTTTGGGATGAAGGCGTTGTTGTTGTTGTAGAAAGTGGCATGTCTTGTTTATCTCATGGTATTTATCATGTATCATATATATGCATCATGAAAGCATAATGTATCATCAAAACATAGTTTCTCAACAAGAAGAAGAACAATAAAGAAAACCTGACTTTTTTTTAAAATGTTTCACTGTCCCGTTCTAACTGTAACAAAGGGTGAAACAAAATTTACTAGGTCAAATGTTCACAGTGTTTCGCGCATTAGGTCGAGGGATCAAACAACCCCTAAGGGTGCATTTGAATGCCTCTTGATCTCAGATATGAAGTCTGACTCAGTCCCCATTCTAACAGTAACAAGGGGTGGAACAAAAATTATTGAGTAAAAATGAGGAGCAGACTCATTTTGCACATGGGGACAGGGGGTCAAACAACCCCTAAAGGTGCATTTGAATTCCTTTGATCTTAGAACCTAAGGATCTCCTCAGATCTCATATATGAAGATATGAAGTCCGACCTCTCCCTGAATCGATTTTGAAAAGATTCATAGACCCGTCTGATTCATAATCAAACTGAATCAGTCGGAATTTGATTATTAGCAGATGACACGTATCATTAAAAACAAGAAAAAAATTAAAAAGTAGTTAATCCTCTTAAAAATATTAAAGAATTAAAAATATATATTAGACATTTGTAATATCAATTGCGTCGATTTGTAAGGATCGGCCATTATTACAGGAATGGAACCCATTTAAATTTTATCAGCAAGTTTTTACAATTGCCTACCAGTTTTTTTTTTAAGTTTTTTGTAAATTTAATCGTAACATGCTTGATTTTATAGGAATAGACTCTTTGATTTTCTGATTCCAGTATGCAGTAGGTTTTTATAAAACTTTAAAAAATTATATTTTTTTATCAAAAAAACATAATCCAAGTATTTTTCTTGGTAAATCAACCATGCCCAATACATGTGCAGAGTCAGATTTATGAAAAACAACTTAAAAACACTGGTTGGCTCGTTGTATATTGGTGGTTGGTCCGAAAAAGTGGCATGCAGCTACCACTTTTCCATAATTATGATACTCATTGGCTATTTCATTGTTTTGTCATTAACCACATTGTAGATTATGATTCTGTATTTTCATAAAAGTTTTTTATTTTTTTAATTGTTATTTTTATGACTTTTTACCTTTTAAAAATCATAAGTTTAAGAAGGCATGTTATCTGGAGTCTGAACCATTTCGAATCGTTTTGACAAAAAACAATCTTCGATTCAGAAATGAACTCTGACAGAAACTAAACACACTAATATAGACTCCAGTGGATCTAGTTGTTTCTAGCAATGTTGTCAGTATCGGCCATGTATCGAATTTGGCCAAAGATTCAGGTGAATGAGACGATACCGATACTCAAGTGAATCGTTTCTGAATCGGGCAAAAAAAATAATTAAAAAATATTAGCTGTTAAAACCATTAAAGTAATTTTAAGTATTTTTTTTATATCTATTAAAAAGTAGTCAGCAGCCCGATACGGACAACATTGGTTTTTAGAGAGAGGAGCAGGTCAGATGCAGCTTGGGTCTGTCCAAATGATTGGACATGACCTAGAGCAACATAACCCAAACTGGTTGAATCCAGATCCATTCATGAGGGTTGGGAGCCTGGAAGAAGAGGTGCCATTTAGTGTCCGTATCACAGGTGACACGAGTCTGACATATCATGACATATGCTAGCAAGTAAAAAAAAAGGTAATTTCCTGATAAGGACCTATAATTTACTAATATTCTATGTCGTACACTACCTTTTTTGAAATTCCTGATATTGAATAAAAAAAAATCCCATGTTCTCAAACATTTAGAGTCGTAACCCCGTGTTCTCGTGATATGTGGTGGAAGTTGGGCAGGAGCTGCAGCGCTGAACAGGTGGCTGGCAGGCACCTTTTTTTCCGGCAAATTGGATTGGAAGAGAGTAGTGTAAAGCGACGTCTCTCTGTCTCTCGTATGAAACCATAGGAAGAAGAAGAAGAAGAAGGGATGGCGGAGGGGCGGAGGCAGCTCTTCCCAAAAAACTACGTGACGCTCCAACAACTGAAGGAGAAGAGAGGGCAAGAGTTGCAGAGGCAGGAGGAGGAAGATAAGAAGAAGAAGCAGGAAGAATGCAAACAACCATCATCTCAACGCTCTGGCATGGACACGCCGCCCTCCGATCACGCTCGAACCGAATACGGGGAGAGGAGAGTCCCGTCGAACTCGGGGTCGTCGGATCCAACAGGAGGAGAGAACGGCGAGAGGCCGAGGAGGAGCGGAAATCAGCAGCAGGCAGCGAAAATTGGCGGAGGAGGAGAGCCTGTCACCGCTGGGACGGAAGAGAATCGCGGGTGGAACGGCCGTCGCCGCCACAAGAGCGTTGCGACGGCGCTCGCCGGATTGGGCCTGGGAAGCCCTAACACAGAGAGGTATAACAGAGGCGCTTCGGAAATCGTCGTCTCGGAAAACTCTAGCCCCAAACTCTCCCCGGAGGTGAATCGGAAACTCGACAAACCGGGCCCTGAAATCCCGGGACCGGACGGGGAGGGCGATGCGGGCAGAAACCGCCGGAGGAACAAGAAGGCGGGCCCCGCCGGGAAGGATGCAGAAAAGCCCAAAGAGGAAGAGAATGGAAGCGTGGATCTCCCTGGTAAAGCAGGTCCGGCCACGGCGAAAACCGTCGAATTGGCTGCTGAAGGCGTTAACCAAAAGGAAGAGGAGAACAAGAACGAGGAGGTGAAGAAGAAAAAGAAGAGGGTTTTCCGGAAGAGGTACAACAAGAAGAAATCAGAGAACCAGGCGAAGGGGCCACAGGCAGAGGATTCGGAGAGGCCTCCGCCGGAGAACGAAAAGGAGCCGGTCGCTGCCGCTGCCGCCGCCGCCGAAAGGGAGAGTCCGAGCGGCGAAGGAGCAGAGAATTCAGAGAGGAGGAAAAGGGTGTCAGAGAAGAAGAAGGGGGAGGTTTCCGTTGGAGATTTGGAGGGGAAGATGGTGGTGGGTTCCTGCTGCAACGAAGGAGAGAAAGGGCGTCCTTTTTTGGGATTTGTTGGTGAGGGTTTTGATGCTAATGGGGTTGGTAATCACCGAAGAGTGAGGTCTGATGCATGGGTCAGAGATTCAGTGAAGCGTGGCTCTGTGAAGTGGGTGAAGAAGGAGGATCTCAATTCCCAATTGAAGGCAAGTTGAGGAAATATACGAAGGTTATATGACATTGGTTTCATGGCTTCTTTTGTTTTGTTTTTTTTCTGTTAACCCCCAAAGCTAGAGTTATTGAGGAGGGCTTGTAGAAAAAATTGCCATAGAGGAAGAGGAACATTTCCAATCATCTGATATCATTATCACTGAGACACTCACACTCGCACACTCTCTCTTTGCCATAGAGGAAGAGGAACATTTCCAATCAATCATCCGATATTATTATCAATTTATCACTGAGACTCTCTTGTAGACTAGAATAGAATAGTGCCCAGTGTCTGAGAAAAAAAATGAACACAGAATGTTTGTTTGGTATGCGGCCGGGGTTTTATCACAATTGATAGGATTTCAGATCACTGAGTTATCGATGTAAATGCCTTCTTACAGAAAGCAGTTGAATCTCCTCCTCTCTTGGGCAACCGTTGCCTAGCAAATCTCAAAGATTATCTCGATGTGCCAGTAGTTTTACAACCAACATTTGGTGATAATCCTATGCTTAAGATGAGAGTGGGCCCACCTCTCTTCTTATCCCAAGAGACTTATCAGAGATTTGTGTGACCGGGATCCGGACTCAACATCTCTTACTTGCCATGCATACCGAGTCACGATGTATTTCTCTTCCCGTTATAAGAGTTTTACACAAATATCAATAATATGGCAACAAGTAGTTTGTTATTAACTATTCATCAAGATGTCTTAGACCTAATTTAATATCATACGTGATACATGTTTCTATAATAATTCTTTTGATATGCTTTTTGTTAAGGGATCAACAATCATACAAGAGATAGGTAACTTTTTTGTAATTTAATTTTTCTCAATTATATCATGAAAACAATGATATTTTATCATTTTGTACTTTTTGTATGCTTAGTTATCACGGTAAATTTGTATTGTCCTCTTGATTATATTCTGCTTTAAATCATTGATAAAGTCATTTATTCAAACGGCAAAAGTAGCAACAATGTTGCAGACAATATACTCAGCTTCTTGAGTGATACACAATCTTGTTTTTTGTAAAACCAAGAAATTGCACATCTTTCAAAAAGAAAAATATATCTAGAAGTGAATTTATTATCATCTTTGTTGCTTGCAAAATTAGCATCAGAATATCCAGTCAGTTTCAAAGTATCATTTTCAAAACATAATTGCAAGTTCTTTGTCCTTTTCAAGTATCGAAATATTTTCTTTATTGTCAATGAGACCAACCAAGATTACTCTAGTATCAACTGACGAGACTAATAACAAAGCTGACCTTAGGTCTTGTGCATAACATACATCAAGCTTTCAATACTTGTCTTTCACTCGAACAATCATCCTTGCTTAATTTTTATACCTTTTATCACAAGTATTTTAACATGCTTGCAATCACTGATTCTAAATTTCTTAAGTATATGATTAACATAACTTTCTTGACTCAAAGCTCAAAAATTTAGAATTGTTATTGCAGAGTGATTTTAATTCCAAGAATATAAGATGTTTCTCTCATGTACAATTTTCAGCCTTGCTTACCTAGTAGTCATTCATCAAGAATGTGTGAATGAGGGAGGAATTCAATCCTTACCATAGTGGGATGAGATTCCCTTATTTCCTCTTTCAATTTCGTTTCCTTTCATTATTTTAGAGTCAACTCATGAAAAAGAAAATGTGTGGGTCTGCTTTCACTTACCAATATCTATGTTCTTCTGTGTCTTATTCAAAATTCGCACTTTTAATGTTTTTTTACTACTTTCCTTTTTATTACATTCTACCTTAGTCAACAAGATGATAAAACGTGTACTATTTGAAGATTGTCTCCATGTTTTAAAACTGAAATTGTGAATCTCAAATCCATTATCGTGTATCTCATTTTGGATTTCAAAATCCCTCTATGGCTACTTGACTTACCTTTTTCTTTTTTACTTCATTTTAATTAGAGGAACATGTAGTTTTGAAAGTAACTAAAGTTTTGTCAAAAATATATGTATACCAATTACATAAAATGTGTGTATGTCATTTCAACTTACTAAAATTATTTTCTTCCAAAAATTGTATGTGGTGGGATTTAAACCCAAGTCATTTCCCAAAGCGGCATCCACTGCAATAACTTCCCTTTTGTTGAAATTTATGTCTACATAATTTTTTTTGTATACATTCTGGTTTTCTAATGAACTCGAATCTTAGTTGGATCACATAATATTTTGGATCTCTAAGAGTCACAATCAAATCCCTAACTGAATTTTAGATCCATCTGAGATCCAAATCTACTTACCATGTCTAATTGGATCCATATGATTCTATTAAATTTTGGATCAATAAAAGATCCAAATCTAATTCTAAAAATAGATTTTGGATTTCACCCAGATCTAGTGTCCAAACTCCATCTCCAATATAATTGGATTAGATCCAATTTAATTGGATCAAATCTAATACAGGTGAACAGGATTTAAAACTAAAAAAAACTCTCTAAAGCAAAATTTCCATTAGATCCTAAAATGACCAGGACTATTACTAAATTAATTTAGTCTACTGAAAGGCCACTTCTAACACAACTTTAATTAAAAATCCGCATTCACTTTATCTTCCAATTCTTCTAAAATTTAAGTCTAACTAATTCTAATTTAAACCTTAAATTAATTGAATTACAATTCTAAAATTTAGGTTAAATTCATGCTTAATGCTTACTTTTAATATGGATTGAATCACTTTGGTTTCCAGCTAGGGTTTTTGGATTATGAATCAAAATCCAATCTAGTTTAGATCTTGGATAGAGATCCAGTTTAAACATTCAGAATTATTGATCCAAACAGGTAAATCAACTTAAAATTCATATTAATCAATGAAAAATTCTTCAAAATTTCCAATTTTTTACAAAAACGACAACACTGCACCTCTAATGCTACAGTGCAACCTCCTGATCAGTGTTGTGAGAGGCGTACGCCTCAGTACCTGAAGCGTACGCCTCAGAGGCGAGGCGCACTCTCAAGGTACTGAGGCGTGCTGTGATGCGCAAATTGCCCCTCATCAACCTCCAACCCCCCTCCTTCATCCCCAAGTCTTCCTCCTCCGCCCGATTTGTCGGCTGTGCTAACCCCAAGTGCCGGTGGATCCACCGCCACGTGTCGGCCAACTGCTCCTCCGCCGCTCCCTGCCTCCCCTCCCACCGCTTCACTTTCATACCAGTTGTGAGAGGCGTACGCCTCAGAGGTGAAGCGCAGGCTCAACGCCTCACTTCGCCTCATCGCGTTTAACAACCTTGCTCCTGATAGCATCACTTGAGAAGGCCTTGCGGACCAATAAACGGATGGGAGAAGATTAATCTCAAGACCGCCCAACCTTTCAACTAATAGATAGTTGTTACGCCATAGCAAGCAACATTACTCAGATTGCTTACCAACGTCTAGGCATTCACTCGCCTAGCCCCGAGTCACCATACTCGGTTGGAACCACCTAAGGTCATCCCTGAGAGAATTAGGCCTAACCCACATGCACTCCCATACGTCCAAATGCTACGCGTGGAAAATTCATCCAAATCGAGAGGTCATTACCCTAATCACCAAAGGCAACATCCTTTGATCCGCTGACACTGCTTAACCAAACAATGCTCTATATATGTGCCGCCACACACCATCATACCAATGACGATATCGTTGCCTATCGCATGGCATGCTACCACCGCATGTCACCGATCAAGTCAATGCATACCGCACGTCCCTAAACTCGATATATTTTTCACTCAGTACAACTCCCCACTGCACATGCCCCATTCTAAAGGCTTGGTCTGGGATATTCTCCCTCACCCAAACCATTATCGTCATCGACAATGTCAATGCAAGTAAGAACACAATCTTTACTAATATGACAATTTTCATTTGCACTTATCTTTGGTCTTCTTTTCTTCACCCTACTTAACTTGTTCTGGTTTTCATCTGCCATCATCGTAACATTTAGCACGCAAAGTCTCATTCATCAATCACTACAAGAAACTTGTGGATTAGCGACGAGCTAAATCCGTCGCTAAACAGTTTAGTGACAGATAGCTTCCATCACAATTTTTTTGTCGCTAAGTAACGACAAAACTTATTTGTCGCTACTTTCGTCGCTAATTTGCGATGGATTAGTGACGAAAATGATCTGTCACGAGTTTGTCACTATTTTAAATTAGCGAGGGATAATATCCATCGCAAGTCCTTTGCTATTTTAAATTAGCGACGGATAATATCCATCACTAATCCGTCGCTAAATTTTAAAAAAAATTAAAAAAAAAAATTGCTCCCTGCTGGGCGGTATTCCGGCAACAATAGGCCGGACTTGGACCGATTCGTCGGCGGTGACGGAGGAGGAAGATGACCCACCACCGAATCCCAGCAAGTCATACTCCTTCGGCCCCAAGATCTCTAATTGGGACTCATAGAGGTCGAAATGGATCGCCCGCCACCCGCATTTCGCCAAATTTGTCTCCCCCGGCAAGCCCCATGTCCTCCTCGTCATCGGCTCATCGTCGAAGGCATGCGAAAACCCAATGGGCGACCATTACCTTCTGAAATCGATCAAGAACAAAATCGATTACTGCCGCCTCCACGACATCGAGATCTTCTACAATATGGCCTTCCTCGACACCGAGATGGTCGGCTTCTGGGTGAAGCTCCCATTGATTCGAAAGCTCCTCCTCTCGCACCTGGAGGTCGAATTCCTCTGGTGGATGGACAACGACGCCATGTTTATTGACATGGTCTTCGAGCTCCCCTAGAATCGCTACAAGGACTCCAATTTGGTGATGCACGGGTGGAACGAGATGATCTACGATCAGAAGAACTGGATCGGATTGAACACCGATAGCTTCCTCTTGCGAAATTGTCAGTGGTCGCTTGACCTCCTCGACACCTAGGCTTCGATGGGGCCGAAGGGGAAGATCAGGATGGAGGCAAGGAAATTGCTCACAAGAATGCTCGTTTGGGAACGGTTTAAATCTCACATCAGTTTAAATTTCGAACGGGGGAGAGAGGAAAAATTTTGCCCCTTAGGTGGGACGATTTAAATCGAAAAGTAGCGACGAAAAAATCCCCTCGCTAATTATGTTGCTAATTAGCATTTTTTTGTAGTGTTGGCTATGACCTACTTCTGTCGCAACTTCGTCGCAAATTTCCGTTGCTAACGTCGTCGCTACGTAGCGACGAAAAAACCTCCATCGCCAAATCCATCGCTAAATGCCATGGGTATTGTGACAAAAACCTGACGTCGCTAATTAGCGGCAAAAGTTTTTCATCGCTATTTTTGTAAATATTACAAATTTTAGCGACGGATTTGTTTCTCTCATTAATCCATCGCAAACTTCCGTCGCTAATGGTCATTTTTCTTGTAGTGAATGTGCCTCAAATCACTTATACAATGATCTTTCACTCTATCAACATTGAACATTTTTTGCTCGTGAGACCCCAGTGTAGTATCTTACACAAGCGGGTCAGCCTCGCCCTCACGGCAAATTTGTCATCTTCATGCTCATGGCTGAGGCACTTTTTCACCCCAGTAAGAGCAATTACAAGCCCTTCATGGTCTTCGCAGAGAAGAGCGACCACCAATGCATGGCGCATAAATATCAACTCTCTTAAAGCATCAACTTGCAGTTTTTCAATAGTTCAAACTAGTCCTCAAGTGGGGAAACATCTATTTGTTTACCACTCCAAAGTGATCCTTCAAAGCGTCTTCCGGGTGACTCGTCCACATAAGGAGCAACTTACGACCTAAAGCTGCAACTCACATCTAAAGCCAACATGCTGCAACTCTTATCCAGAGCCAACAAACACATTCCTACAGGAACCAAACCGATGAGCCACAAACGACTACTTTTTCCACACACACAATTCATGGAGGAACTATCAAACTCAAGAGACTAAATCAACGAGCATTATGCTCAAGATGGGCACTCCACTAACTTATAATCTCAGGAGATAACATAAAAGTTTAATTGAGTCTCTTATACTCAAAGGTGCAAATTCATCCCACCGAATTCAACATGCATTCTTTGCATGCACAAGGCGAACACCACACTCTACCTATGAGCCTAACATACAACTGGTAGGAATTTTTGGTTTATCCATGTTCTCTTAGCTAACTAAACAACAACTATACACTTCTGCTTATCATCGATAAGATGACCTATACCACTCTACCAACAACTTGCTTCTGCATTTGGTCAACCACATTTCAACTACATAAATTCACGTATACGAGATAAATCATCTCTTGTTGGTTTTTAACTTGAACAAACAATCACTCCCCTCTTCAGTGTCACACTCAATAAATAACAAGGTCTCCATGAATATTTCTACTCTAATGCCAATTTGTTACGAGCATAGAATTTTTTGTAAACTCAGGACGCACTCGACTACCTAGTCTAGCCAGCCTAACAGCCAAAGGTTATGCACCAACACTTTTTTGTGTGCCAAATCATTTCATTGGCCCTACGCATCACTGGGTGCACAACTGCTTAATTAGCAGAAGCTTATTAAGCGCATCTCCAAAAGCACATTTTACTTGGTCTATGCCACTTGCTCTGTGCATCATTCCTTAGCTTATCGCCATCATGCTCGATGAATAACCAAATGGGTGATCGTCCAAGTTTCAAGGAAGGGGTGATGCTCATGCCCAACCGAACAACCAACAAATCTAGACAAGGCCACACCTCTAAGTTTATCGCGTGACCTCCTGATAGAGTCACTCAAGAAGGCCTTGCAGGTCTGTAACGGACGGAAGAAGATTAATCCCAAGACTGTCCAATCTTTTAGCCAGTTGATAGTTATTACATCATATCAAGCAACACTAACCAAATTGCACACCGACTTCTAAGTATTCACTAGCCTAGCCCCGAGTCACCATACTCGATTGAAACCACCTAAGGTGATCCCTAAAGAAATTAACCCAAACCCACATGCACCCCCATACATCCAAATGCCATACATGAAAAAATCGTCCAAGTCAAGAGGTCCTTAACCAAATCTCCAAAGGCAATATCTTTTGATCCGTTGGTACTACTTAACCAAATAATGCTTCACATCTGTGTCGCTATATACCATCATACCAATGACGATAGTATTGCATATCGCATGTCATGCTACCACCGCACGTCATCGATCAAGCCAACATACACCATATGTTCATACACTCTATGCATTTTTCACTCAATAAGGATATGCACTAAACATGCCCCATTCTGAAGGCTTGATCTGAGACAGGTAGATTGACACAGGATAAAAGTCTTTCAAAGAGCATTTTCTTCGTGAACGAAGTTTAGAATCAACAAGGGTTCATGGAATGAAGGCGGTGTACAACTATAGGTGGTTGACGTCGGCCCAGCCCTACCTGAGGCTAGGGTTGTCAAGGGGTCAGATCGAACTTAGGTGAAATCAAACCCAGACCTGATTTGAGATGATGGTACCAGGTCCAAACTCGGGTTGAATTGAACCTACCATAAGAGAAACCATACCCGAATCCTATAAGGATTACATGAACAAGACTAGGATGATACATGGTAAATTAATACTTTTTATCTTTTATACATTGAAAAATTATAAATCTTAGTAGGAACTCGGGTCAAGCTCGAGTCTGGTTTGAAATTTCATAAACCATACCTAGCTTCATACATTAATCAGATCCTTTGAGACCGACCCGGATTCTAATCGGACCTTTTTATTCATCACCAACCATGAACCTATAGGGTTTGGTCTGGATTGAGTCTGGATCAAACCCGGGCCACTAACACCCCTGCCCGAGGCCCACTAAGTCCCAACAGACCCCGCTGAAACCCTGCCTGCCTAAAGTCCAACCCAGCTCTTGTCTGGTTCTGGCTGGGACCCGGACTTCTCAGGCAGGTAGCGGTTTGGGTAAGTTTTGGTCCATTGATACCTGACTGTGATCGTGTCAGGGCCAGCCAGGCTCCATTGACATGTTACTCTACTCCTGCCTACAACCTGGCATCTATGGCTGTGTTGAGACTGACATACATTGGTCTTGAGGCTTCTATAACAGCCCAAACCAAACTCATCCCGGGTCGGGTGCCTGACTACCCGTTGGATCTTGACCCGACCCCTAGACAACCAAAATAGACATTGCTGTTTGGTTCTTGTGTCCTATTTGTTGTTGTTGCTTTTCTTGGGTTGTTTCATTTTATTGGTTTCATTTAGTTTTCTGGTTGCCCGTCCTTTTCATAGTCACAGATGTTTGGTTCTTGTGATTTTATAGTGATTTTTTTCAAAAAATAAATAAATAAATATAAATATAAATATAAATATAAATAAATATATATATATATATATATATATATATATATATATATATATATAATCATGATAATTTTAAAACATTATGCGTTACCAAAATATGTTTATTTTATATAGACTCATCTTTTCAAAGAAATTGCCAAGAATCGAGTTTGATTAAATCTGGTTGTGATGATTTTACTTAAAATAAATTTATTAAGAGGACATCAGCTAAATTCACCTTTTTAAAATATTAAAATGGACATTTCATGTGCATATCAACCATGAATCCGACTTCATGGTATTTATTCGCCAATTTTTTTCAGGTCGTGGGTGTTAAAAACTATTTTAGAATATTGGTTCTATTTTTTAAATATCAATGAATACTAGAACGATCCCTTCCCGTAAATTTTTGTTATTATAGGATCATTTACTTATAGCCGCTTAACATATGGCAATTTTATTTCTAATCGCCTCATATTTCAAAATATTTAAGATAGATGCTTAACCTTTCAAGAGACCGCTTAGGGAAGTTGTTTAAGCTAAACAACATTTTTAAATGTTTGCTTAAGGAAGTTGTAACTAGGGGTGGGCAATCGGCTGGGCGGCTTGATGGGCCAAACGGAATTTGTCTGCGATGAGTCGGGTTTGGGTCAAGATTTTAGGCTCGGGGCCATTGATCGCAGGCTATTGGGCCGACCCAATGGGCCTGAGTTATTTATTATTTTTTAATAGTAAAAAAAATAATATAATTGCATAGTAACCGGATAATTGTTATTATTTACCTAATTAGTTGCATTAATTTTATGAAAACTATAAAGATAATTAGTTAGGTACACGAAAACTTGTTACTTATTTATTATTTACCTAATTAGTTGCACTAATTAGTTGGGTTTGGGCTGGGCCTGGCCTAGTCCGACCCGGTTCACATTGGCCTATTGGTCCAATGAGCCGGGTTATGAACTGCTCTTCAAACTTAAGCCATTAATTACCGGTTCAAAGCCCAGCCTGTTAGTGAATAGGTCAGGCGACACTTAAAGCCTGGCAGGCCGAGCTCTAAATGGGACCAGGCTGGGCCCAGCCAACCCGATGCCCACCCCTAGTTGTAAGTCGTAACCACAATGTGGACCCAGGTTCTCTTCTCACTATGGGACCTTGGATAAAAAAGTTTTTTTTTTACTTAAATGAGCCAGCTAAGACTCGGCTTGTTTGCGGAGTCAAAATAGCCACTTTGCTGTTTACCAGCCCGACTTCATGTTTAACCATGCCCTTCCAAAGTGGGTTGAGACATGGGTGACCGACGAGACCTAGTCTCTCTCTCTCTATATATATAAATATATATATATATATATATATATATATATATATATGTATATATATATGTATATATATATATATATTTTGGTATGTGTTAAATGAAACATATTAAATGAGTTTTTAAAGGTATTTTTGTTTTATTTTTAAATTCTGACCGTATAGATGTGACCTATGTACTTGATTTTATAGGTATCAGCTCTTGAAGTGTTCGATTCTGACATATAAGTGGGTTTTCATAACATTCGAAAAATCAATGGGCCAAAAATCTTTGTAAAATTTTGAGGCTCCAAATATCATTTTTTTCTCATAAATCAACCATGCCCAATACATTTATGGGGTTAGAACTGTGAAAAAAATACCAGACGAGCAAAAAAACCTATTTAACAAGTTTCATTTAGCACGAACCCATTACTCTATATATATAATACAAATATATTAAATGGAGTTTTATCTTGTTTTATTTTTTAATTTTGATCATATAAGTGTGATAAAGGTAGATTTTATAGGGGTTCACCTTGTGGTGTATTTGAGAGGTCTGTCAATGTATGTATTTGGACCTTGAATAAATGTAACGTTATACCTAGAAGATAAGCCATGTTGGGAGTCGCCGATCAAGTTTGGACGGATAAACCACCTGACTGGTTTCCTTCGGAAAATGATTTGTGATTTGTAACAATATTTTGGGGGTCTGCCTAAGCCCAGCTTGATTATCCAAAAAAAAAAGAAGCTCTTGGTGCATTCAATTCCCACACATATATGGGTTTTTATAAGGTTCCAAAAAATCAAACGTTTGAATTTTTTTCAAATATTTGAGATTGCAATATCATATTTTTTTAAACACACAGATTCCGGTGTTATTTCTTAATAAATTGAATGAGATCACAAAAAGTCACTGAACAAGCTTAAAAACCGATTTAACATGTTTCATTTAGCATGTTAGCATCTCTCTTTTTCTCTCTGTCTTTATATATATATATATATATATATATATAGAAACATACAAAATACAAAACCTAGATCTTCATAAATTTTGGTATTTTTTCGAAATTTTGATCTACAGATATAATCTATATGCTTGTTTTTATAGGAACCACTTCTTAGAACATTTGATTTCTCTTAGGTTTTTACAAGGTTTAAAAAATCAACAGCCTACAACTTTCATAAATTTTTGAGCCTCCAAATACCATTTTCTTAATCCAAAATGAATTATTAAAGTACCGATTTCTAGTAAGTCAATCATGTTGAATACATCTATGGGGTTAAAATTTTGAAAAAAACACTGAAAATTCACTATCATGTTTTATTTAGTAGGTTTTGTATTTCGTAGGTTTTTATTTTCGTATATATATATATATATATATAGGGTTAATCTAATATTAAACTAGTTGTGTTTAAAGTTATATGAATTCAATCTTATTAAAATGACTAAAATACAATTAAATATTTTTGAAAATACATGATTACTTTTTTATGTCAAAAAGATAATTTTGATAGATTCATAAGATTACTTTTTTTGGAAAAGGTGTTGGAGTTTTCAATCCTCTTTAAGCTCAAAAGACCTATAATGTAAAAAAAAAATCGTGCATTTTTTAAAACACCATCTTTTAAGGGTATTTTAGTTACTTTAATATGGTTGAGTTTATGTATTGTTAAACTTAATTAGTTTAATGTTAGATTAACCCATATATATATATATATGAAAAACTAAAATATGCATATAAACCAGCAAAATAAGTAAACTTAATCAAGATTTTCATATGTTTTTTTCAAATATAAGCCTGCATATGCATTCAACGTAGAGTATTTGCTTGGAATTGACTATTGAATCATCATAATCAGATCAAGAAATATGATTTTTTATGCTTGAATATTTATGAAAATTCTGAGCCATTGATTTTCAAGCCTTAAAAGACTCTTTTTATACATATAATCAGATGATGTAAGAGTTTTTTTTATGTAAAACCAAACATTTAGATAGCATCCATACGATAAAATTTTAGAAAAATAAAAAAAAAACTTATGAAAATGTTGATACATACTTGGCTGGTTTACATATTTCAGTTATATATATATATATATATATATATATATATATATATATATATATATATATATATATATATATGTGTGTGTGTGTGTGTGTGTACTAAGAGAAAAGCCTGCAACTAAACTTGTGGTTGGTAGACCCAGCAAGGTTACCCTTGGGTTTCAAATCATATTAGTCCCTAGCAAGGAAGGCGGAGCCTTTGTAGGCTTTATCCCAATTAGCAGTTAATTAGGTAACTTTGTTGCTTTTGAGTACAGCTTTTGTGGGCAAAAGAAGAGCTGGGGTAATTTTTAACTTGTCACAAAATTAAAATTTTATAATATTTTTGTTTATATAATTAATTTTATAATATTTTGTGTACAAAATTAAATGTTTAATAATATTTTTGTGCTCAAAATTAAATTTGTATAATGTTTTCATGCACAAAATTAAATTTTATAATATTGTTTGCACAAAATCAAAATTTTATAAAAGTTGTATCCATAAAATAAATAATTTATAATATTTTTGCAAAAAAATAAAGTTTTATAATATTTTTGCTCAGAAAATTAATTTTTTACAATATTCTTATGCTAAAAATAAAAAATTATAATATTTTTTATGCACAATATTAAACTTTTATACTATTTTTGTGCATAAAATCAAATTTGTATAATATTTTTGTGCTAAAAAATCAAATTTTTATAATATTTTTGTGCACAACACTAATTTTTATAATATTTTTGTGCATAAAATCAAATTTGTATAATATTTTTGTGCACAAAATTAAATGTTTGAGATTTAAAAAAATTATTAACCACTCTTTCTCTCTTTACCTCCACTTTTAAGTCTCTTTTTTATAACTTGTTCAAAGTTGTGGAAGCATGTCAACAACAATAATGATCGAAATATTGGCACATTTTAAAGATGAATAAAAACAATAAAATCGAAAATTAAAGGAAGAAGATAGCAAATGAAACAGTACCTAATTCACAAGCCTTGCGAACCTAGGCCCACACATAAGACCAAAAATATATTATCATTATTGGAGTGTAAAATGGTGATATCTTTGTATTAGTCCAAGATAAGTTAAAAATTACTCGATGCTGATTCCAAAAAAGTTTGTTTTTCATGATGACATTTTTTTTTTAGGGGACAACCCTTAACCTCTTTTTTAAAAAAATTCAACAATGACCTATATGCCACTAAGTTGTAGTGCAATACCGAAACTGACGATGAACTAGAAAATATGACACATTTAAGCAAATTATATTTTTTTTCTTGTCACTTCTGCCTCTTTTGTCGTTTGAAAAATCAAAGTGTCTTGTATGAAACCCACTTGCCTTGTGGTCTTATGAATTTTCTTTTTTTTGTTGATAGGCAAGCTGGAGTTAGGCCTAGGCTTACCAGACATCTCTTAAGCCCCCATGTGTCAGAGGGATTCGATCCTGGGCTTTCTGCTTGGCACAGAACCCTGCTTACCACATGGGATAGTATCTCGATGTAAGAATTTTCTTGCAATAACTTATATGACATTTATTTTTTTTTATGTAAGATGCTTTTTTTTCTATATTTACATGAAAAAAGGGTAAAAACCATAAAAAAAAAATCAGTAGGTCAGATTTAACGTATTTTCGACACCGTGGTTAATTTTGGTATAGTAAAAGCTGGTGTCACCTATATCTATGTAAAAGCGTTTTTATTTATACTAAAAAATTAGCTGTCATTTTGAAACTTTCCCTGGAAAATAGGGTCAAGAAAAAAAAAATAGAAATGTGGAGTGGGGATGTTCTTACGGTTCATCACATCACATCAACCTGTCTTCCCGTTTTCGGTTTTGGGGACCCCAAACCCTTTTCCATAATAGACCCGAGTCGCGTCTTTTACACTCCCACAAAAAGCCGAACCTAACCCCAACTCTCTCTCCCTCTCTCTCTTTCTCTTATTTTCCTTCCTGTGGATCTGTGAATCCTTGCAAGAAAGAAGAAGAAGAAGATGAGTTACTACGATCAGCATCAACACCAACCCCCGGTCGGCGTCCCTCCTCCCCAAGGTAACCCCCCTTTCCCCTTTTCCTGTCACAATGCCGTTTTAGGGTTTTCTTGTTTGTAATTCGCAGATCTGATGAAAAAAGAACTGGGGTTTGCCCTCGTATTGTCTGATTTGTATTTTTCAGGGTACCCACCAGAAGGTTACCCCAAAGATGCATTCCCACCACCGGGATACCCCGCACCGGGCTACGCTCCGCAGTACCCTCCCCAGGGAGGGTATCCTCCTCAGGCAGGGTATCCTCCTCAGGCAGGGTACGCTCCCCAAGGCTACCCTCCTCAAGCATACCCTCCCCAGTACGCCCAACAGCCCCCTCCCCAGAAGTCCGGTCCATCTTTCATGGAAGGATGGTGAGTTTTCTCTTCTTTTTTTTTCTCTCCTTCTTTCGTATCCGGCGATCTGAACGAATTGACGCCGATACTGTGCTTATGTTCTTTATTTGTTCTTATTCATCTGTTTTCTTTGTTTTTTTTTTGGCTTATTGTGATTTTGCAGCCTTGCCGCTCTCTGCTGCTGCTGCCTTTTGGACGCGTGCTTCTGAGAGAGGTTTGGGGTATCGGGAAACGGTGATTCTTGGTTCGTGTGGCTGTGAGCGATCATGAGGGCGATCGATTGTGTTTGTGGGGGGTTTCGATCTCGTCTCGCATTGCGTTCTTTTTTCGTCCTCTCTCTCTTTCCCTCTGTTGATTTCGTGTTTTAGAGTTAATATTTGACTCCGCTCTGTCAAAGGGGCTTTCTGTGTTTCTATTCTCCGGCGTTTACCGTAGGAAAGAAGAATAATTACAATGCTTTCGTTTTAAAATCAGTTCATATTGTCACCATGAATTTGCTCTCTCTCTCTCTCTCTCTGTGTGTGTGTGTGTGTGTGTGTGTGTGTGTGTGACCCTAATAACTTTGGTTGGTGGGTTTTCAAACTGGGATGTCAAATAATTAAATTGTTGTTGGAGCGTGATGCAATCGTTGCGTTTGGTAGTTAAAGCTGAAACAAACATGGGGGATGAATTTCTTGGGTGATTGTGCAACAGTGTTGTAAGCAAATATCTTTCATTTTCATTGTAGTAAATTTGTGGAATCAGCATTATATGTGGCTGTAAAGTTGAGTCTTGAGAGGTTTATTTTGTATTTTTTTTCTCTTTCGGATGCAGTAGCTCCATTTCAATTTTCAACAGTTTCTTGTGTTGTGTGTGACTTGCCTGTGACGGTATTTGGGATGACTTTGTCCCCACTCTATGCAAAAGGATGACCTGTTAAAGCCCTAAAAAGGAATCACCTGTTTTTCTTTCTTTTAGGGCAGACTTGTTTTGTTTTGAAAAGTGACGATTAAGGGGTCATTTATAAATCTTTAATACTAATAAATTAAGTTTTAGGAATTGATTATGAGCAGTTTATTATTTGAAGTGGTCATCTATCCTTGATTAAACTTGAATATAAAGATAACTGCTGAAGTTTGTTGCAAAGATTTTTACCTAATAATAGATGAGAGCAGATCAGTTAAACGATGTTTTACATGTTCAACACAAGTAGTTACACTACAGGAAATCTGCGTTTTACTGCACACCCGGGCCGTAGCGCTGGTGTAAAACAAGGTTTACTGGCGCAGATTGACACTAGTGCTACTGTAAAACACGGTTTTCTGGCGCAACGAGGGCTTGTGCCAAAAAAATACTTTCAGTGGCTGCAAGATCCCCGCAGTGCCATTGTAAAACCACGTTTTCTGGTCCCGGACCATTTTGCACCAGAAAACACAGCAAAACCAAATGCATCGCCAGTGAAACAGTCCCTTTTTTTGGCGCGCCCATTCCCTCCTCTAGTCCCCCACCCCCCCCCACACACACACAAAAAAAAATAAAAAAATAAAAAATGGCGCTCCTCCCTTTCTCAGTCCCCTCCATTTCTTTCTATGGAATTAATGAAACATGTTCTTGATAATCCCTCAGAAAAGCAATTCTGATATGTCATTTCTGATGGCAATGTGGCTTTGATTAGTTAGTTATCATTAAGATGGTTGCACCAAATTCCATAGCTGGTTGTTTATTACATATATGGTTGTATGGAGGGTATTTAATTTTTTGAAGATGGTGTTTTAAAGGTGAAAATAAATGTTGTAACAGGGAAGAATGGAAAGGACATACGAATCATATGATTGTTTTTTTTTTGCTGTGGTAATATATGCTCTCAAGCTCCCCTGCAAAGGTTCTACTCTATCACTTGCATAATTTGGTCTGCCACTCTTATGTTGGCATTGGCTATGCTCTTCCTCTGGTCCAATGTGCCTTCCTGATATTGATAAAGCAAAGAATATGTGGGCTGAAATGCTTCAATGGATGAAGGAGTTTGGTGTTGACACTATCATAGGTAATTTTTCTCGTCTTGTGCATATGCAATCTTGAATTATTTTGGTCAGTTTATTCCGTAAAGTGATGCTTGTTGGAATAGCTTCTATAAGTATCTCATCTTATATTTGAAATTGGTGCTCCTCATGGTCATCATGGTGTTGATAAGCAGTGAAGGCCTGTTTATATTGAAAAACTGGGAAAAGTCGATCCTAACAAGCTTATGCAAGTGACAACCAATTTGAAAAATGTTTTCTTGTCAAATTTCCGGCTTGCTCTATTGCTGCAAAAAGATTGATGGTAATAACTACCCTGGGGGTAACATGTGATTCTTCATTCAGTCTGGATTTGACACTAACCAATTTAAGAATGAAGAAAAGCCATAGGCTTCTCCTCCACACTGTAGGTCGATCATTTTCTCTGTCCACCTCATTTCCTCTGCTAAATCATTCTTTACAATTTCTGTTACGCATTGGGAAAACCTGTGAAGCATTGCCTTGTATGAGTGTATTTTAGTGGGATTCTAGGATTTTTGGATAATTTCTGGGATTTTGAAGCAATTTTTTTTAATTAATTTGCTTTTGTTTATCAGTATTTGATTTCTCTTTAAAATTCATGTGTGTGTTTGTGTGTTGGGGAGAGGGGTGTATGTGCATGTATGGTTGCATCGTATCGATGCACACCAGTGTTTGATTGTTCTGCAACGGTGGTTCTCATGGTTAATGGTAAACATAATTATATTAACCTATCAATCGAAAGAGATGTCTTAACCTAACACAAGGGGCGAAAGCACAAGAAGGAAAAGAAAGAGAAACATTTGAGTAAAGAGAAGTCACTTAACTGGAGGAAGTTTCATCTTGTAATGTTTTTATTGTAAAGGTATTACAGATATTTGGGTATACCACATCGCATCATTTGCCACTTCAGCCTGATATCAGATATTCAATAAGTTAGTTTCAGGTGTCTTTGATTGACCAACTCAACGATTTGCCAACTTGCCAGGTCTTAATGAAAGGCGGTTTCAAACATCAGAGATTTCATGTGATAAAAGGAAAAAATCAATTACCAGAACATGTGAACTTTTTTTTTTTCCAATTCAAAAAGAAAATGTGAGATTAATGTTTCAGTTTTCATTGGCCATAAAAAGCAGCCAGCCCATAGCTATTTCAATGGGTATGTCATGAAACACAGATTCAAGCTTCTAAAGTTTCCTTCAGAAAAAATAGTTATTACATGTATCTAGTGGTTCAATCTTGACCTTCAAGTGACATTGGATTGCTTAGTTGTGTTTTCTGCAATAACATGGAACAAAATATGGTAATATTTATTTGCTGTATGGTTGAAATTGAAGCAAAAATCATCCACACATAATGATTTCACTTTGTGAAGAATATCAATGAGGTTACTTTCTTTTTGTTGTTTATCCATAATGTGGCCCACTATTTTCTTATATTTGTATCTGTATATTTGTGAAAAAAGAAAACTGTTTTGTTCTTTTCTTTACCTAATTTTTTTTGGAACCCTGAAATCGGGTTACGGCTTTGCGTGGTTTTTGGTTGCGGTTTCCGGCGACTGTGATACAAACAGATAAAAAACTGACCTCCACATTATTGGCGTTTTCAAGCGGCGATCGGCGTTGAGTCTCTGTGCACACCCACAACCCTGCTTTATACCACTATTGGAATTTTGGATCGGGGTGTGTGCAGAGAGGCTCGTAAACTGCCTGCATCAAGGGGGATCTCCCATAAATCAATTTAACTTCCCTTGGTACAGCCATTTACATCCTTAATTAAATATATATTTAATGCTTTTTAAAAGCATACGTTGTGGGTTTCTTGTGAGTTATGAGCCCACCATACGTGTGGCTGTTTGGTTCCAGTTGTTAGCCCCTATGGCCACACTGGATCCAATTACCAAGATCCTACAGGTAGGGGGTAGCCCCGACTTCCATGGGTCCTTAGTTTGACCTCTTAATCAGAAGTTAGATCCTTGCTTGGGCGTCCCATCCGGCAGCCATGCTTGCTCTGTATGGAGTGCCCCATGGTTCCTTGAGTGCCAGCCGCAGAGGGGGAATGCCATCAACTAAGGTGCTATTGGCCACTAACCACTCGCTCGCAGGATGCTCGGGCTCCGCACTTCAAGTTTGTTATCCTAACCGTCTCCTCTGCTCCACCGGGACCCTGGCCCCTTCTTCTATCTTATCTACGGCCTTGCACCTCGGCTCCCTACTGCTGCAGCCCATATTTCTGTCATACTTGATTGACAATAGGCATATGGACAATGTTTTCCATATATTTTTCCGAGTGATAGAGCAAATCATAATCAACCCTCTAAGAGCGTGTCCCTCACTTCATTGCAATGTTTACAAGCATGTGCATTCATGGAATTGGTTGTCATCAAATTGATCAAAGCCTAACTCATAAGGACATGTGTCTGGCAAGTCCATCAGAATCCGAGGGGGGAACATGTGTTTTGATTGAATTGGTCATGATTTCCTCTACGATGATAGGCTGATCACGCAATCTTCTTTTAATGAACATTATCAAAATTTACTATAAAGATCGAGCTATGATCAATCCAGGTAGGCAAACTAATTAATCTTGTGGTCTTTCATGTAAAACACAAGTACATTACTAATGTAATCTTGCTAAGATCATTCATGAATCGCATACTTGACTGTGAGAATGTGAGCTCGTGGATATGCGTTATCATATAATTTGATGAGTGACAGCCAATCATAATTAATTCTTGAAGAGCATGTTCCTCACTCAGCCGATGAAGTGCAATGTTGATAGGCTTGTGCATTTGTGGAACGAGCTGTGTTATTAAATTGACCAAAACTAATCTCATAAAGATGCGTGTCCCGCATGCCTGTCAGAATGTAGGGGCTAAGGGCATGTATTTTCGTAGAATAGGTGATGATCATTGGTATGTTCATTACGTGACATTTTTTAGGTTTTATTAGGAAACTGGAAGTCTGAGAGTTTGTGGATTGAAAAAGTAGTAGCTGTCAAATCCACTCTATTGACAATCTCACTCATAGTTGCATAAAAAACATGTTTTGCCCTACTTATTCCCTTTTAGGCATACCAGTTCTTGGTACTGGTACAAAACTAGTTTAAAAAACATTGAAATGAGTTTTAGAAACACCAAGAAACTCGTTTCTAAATGCATATGAAACTTGTCCCTAAGAATATAAGAAACCAGTTTCTTTTATAAATAAAACCAGTACCAAACATGATTTCATCAATGGTGGTGTCAATAATTGTATCCCTCTCAAACAAGGTAAGAAATGGGATAATAAGACCTCCTCCCCCTACTCTTAGGACTTTCTTATATGTGTGGATCGAGCTTACTTTCATTAAAACCACCAACAACTTTTCTCACTTCCATTGAGGCTACCACGAAAGATTATTTCTTCTATAATCTAAATATGATTTTTGTTCTTTTTATACGAATTTCATGATGGAGATCGAGAAGACATGCAAGAGATCATTCTCATACTTGCATATACTTTTCATAAATTATTACAAGAGGCAATCCTTACATCATTAGCTTGAGATTGTTATATGTTTTTTTTTGTCTTAAAACATATTGCTTTCAATATTTTGCATTTACTTATTGCTTGAGGCATTATCCCATTGCTATAGCCATACATAGTGAAATTAGGTGATATTTGATTTTTGGTGCTTTCATTTTTCTTAGCATTTCTTTTGTCACAATATATTTATATATGATGGTATTATTCTTACAACATAAATGATGAAATGTAATTTCCAAAAACTCATAGCATCGTCAAGGAAACCGCGTACCAAAATCTTGTATCATTGTCTATTAGAAACTCCTACCAAGATTTTTAAATACACGTTTCAATAAATATGTACCCGAAACTTTTGAGGGTCTTGCATACTTGTACCCATATTTCATACCTTTAACTGTTAGTTTCCAAACAAAACCTTAATGAACAATGCTCGAATTCATTATAAAGATCATCCAAGATTTATCTATGTTAGCTAAACTTAATCTTGTGGTCTTTCATACAATGCATCAGTACATTATTAATGGAATTTTAGTCTTGCACCAGAAATCAAACTTCATGGTACCTGCCTGACAAAATGTTCATGGGAATATATTTTCATTAATTTGTTGAGAAAAGAGTCAATCACAATTAATCCTCTAATTAAGAACATGCCCCTTATTCGATTGACAAAGTGCTACGATTATAGATGTGTGTTCATGGAATTGGTTATGTGATCCGATTGATCAAACTCAATCTCATAAAAATGCATGTCATACATATACAGGGATAGTCAATTTTCATCCATATAGTGCTGTTTCTCAACATGCAGGGGCTAAGGACGTGTTTCCATAGAATATGTCTGGATCGCCTGTATTGTGGTGTTAAGTATAATGGATCCAAGATCAAACCCAGATCTAGATCCAAGATCTGATATAGATCTCAAGGGGATGCCCAAGAGTCCTCAAGATGGAATGTCTTCATGTCTGCCTCTACACAAGTCCTTCCAAAAAGCTACCTGTTGATAGGCTTGTGAGAAGAAGAAGCTTGAGCTAAGTAAGACTCCTACAAGATAGATGACTTACCTCAATTATAACTTTCATATGTGCAAGGACTCTAAAGAGAATGAAAATAATAGAGTTTTTTTATTTAAATATAACTCATACATGAAACGGTTTATAAATAAAAGAAGTCACACTTCTCTATGTGTCAATTAAGAGAGTGAGTGTGTTTATTCATGGACGTAGGTCACAATAAGCTAATCATGTTAAATGTGTTTATGCATGTGTGTTTCTTATTCCAAATTTTATTGTAAAAATCGCCCAAGATCAACTTAATTTACCCAAACTAAATCTTGTAGTCTTTCATGCAAGGCACCAACACATTAATCTTGAATTATAACACACTACAAAAAAACTCTAATTAACAACGGATTTTTTTTGTCGCAAAATTACGACAGATTAGCTAGAGAAAACTATCAGTTGCTAACATTCAAATTATTAGCGGAATTAGCGACAGAAAAAATTTCATCTGGAATCCATCGCGAATTAGCGATGGATTCACAACAGAATAATTCTGTCGCAAAATCGCGATGGCTCAACAACAAAAATTTTCTGTCGCTATTTCGTCGCACATTTGCGACAGAATATTACCGTCACTAATCCATCAGTAAATTTCCCGTAAATCCCTAAGGCAAGCCCCTTTTCCCTTTCTGTTTCATCAGTCACTCGCCCGCCGCCCGGTGACATCCCGTTGCCCGCCCGTCGCCCGTCGCCCATCGACCTCCCGGCGTCCTCCTCTCTCTTTCCTCTCTTGTTCTCTCTCTCTCTCGTTGCTCCCCCTCTATGTTTTCCAACGAGCCACATTCGGTGAGCCCCCTTCCAAGTACACCCTCCATCTCTTGGGTCTTCTTCCTCCCTAAGACTGGCAGACTCCCCAACGACCCCCCTTCCGCGTTGTTCGACAGCCTCTTCATCCCCTTCCTTTTTCTTTTTTGGCAGCCCCTGTCGCCCGTGTTCATCTTATAGAGGGTTGGCAGGGGCAAGACCCTCCCATCGACTGGCTCGAGTGGGCTGACAGGGGCCAAGCCTCTACCGCACCCTCTCCTTTCCAGCAGGCAGCAGGGTTGCCGCCTGCGTTGCCTCTTCTGTCAGGTAGAGGGCTCCCAAGGGAGGGGCTGCTCGTGCCTCGGTCGGCAGGGTGACTGGGGGCCCTGCCTGCCTCTTGTTCAGACAGGTTGGCAGAGGCTGAGCCCCTGCCACCTCCCTTTTTCTCGGTAGGTTGGCAGAGGTCGAGCCCCTGCTACCTCCTTGTGTCTGTGAGCAATGGTAGGGGCGGAGCCCTGTGGTCGTCTTCCTCTCTTTTTTCTCTTTTGGTGGGCAGGGGTCGAGCCCTGACACATCCTCGGGTTTTCCCGGTTTGTCGGCAGGACGCAGCCAAGCCATGTCACCTCTCTGTTTGCCTAAGTAGGTCGGTAGGGGTCAAGATCTGCCATCTTTGATCATTGTTTTTGGCATGTTGGCTGAAGTAAGGCCCTTGTCGCATGTAGTTTTGGGGCTCATTTCCGATAGGGGGCGTCACCCTCATTGTCATCGGATAATAAACTTCATTTTAACACAATGTCTCTTGCAGATTTCTCAACGGATCCTGCTTGTGTCCTGCCACCCGTGGTAAGTAAGTGACAAAATCAATGCAAATCGGGTAAATACCCGTGGTGAGTAAGTGATGCATGTGAATCACAAGTTATATAATTTCTTGGATGCAACACTTTTTTATTTATACACTCACTTAGTTGTGGATATCTAGGGCTGCTTTGATGGAGTTCGGAGATCATGCTGAGCATGATTTTAATGTATGAAAATAGAAGTGTTCTTATTTTCGTAGTTCAGATTCCATGCTAGTCATGGTAGTAGTTAGCAGGATATTGGAGTGTGTTTGTTACAGGTACATGTTTGATATTATTTTGACATGAATGATTTGAATGTATTGCAATGTTTGATGTGATTGTATTCATGCTTGCATGAAGTTACTTTCAATTTGATTATGACTTTCATGTAAAATTGTATCATGAAAATATGCTTCAAATGAATGTATCGTGTTATGAATGAGTTTGCACATAAAAAATGAATGATAAGTTATCAATGCTTCAAACATGCTTCAAATGAATGGTTTTGTATATGAAAATATTAAGTTATCAATGCATGCATCATAGTTCTTGTGATTGTATGACATTATATATATATATATATATATATATATATAAATGTCATACAATCACAAGAACTATGATGCATGCATTGAATGTATCGTGTTATCGCTTGAATATATGAATGTGTGTGTGTGTGATATATCAAATCATTATATCTACCACGAATGCATGATAAATTTGATATTTTCTTCATCATAGCATTCTGATGATTCACTTTTAACTGGTTAGGATAATATACATAACATCATTTGATAAAATGACTGCAAACCGTGAATGGATGTATCGTAAAATAGTTAACAATGAGGTATCACTTGAATATATGAATGGTGTTGACAATTTTATTGAATTTGCAACGGCAAGTGTTAGTATAGTGGATCCCATAGGTTGGATTAGGTGTCCCTACAAGATTTGTAAGAACAATCGATTTATAAAACCTCATGGCGTTAGACATCACCTATATAGGAAGGGTCTTGTGAGTGATTATCAGAATTGAACGTTTCATGATAAAGAATTTAGTAACAATTTTGATGCTTGAGTGGATATGATGCACGATAATTCATATATGGATTTGATATTTGATGTCGCAGGACCAGAACTGGGTTCTGCTATGGGCCAAATGATGTAACAACTGGGGTAGAGGAAGAAACACCAAACGATGCAGCTTATAGATTTTATAATTTACTTAGAGATGTTGATGAGCCACTTTGTAATGGATGCGAGAGTCATACTATCTTGTCTGCAGTTCTTCAACTACTGAATTTGAAGTCTGAGTTTAATTTGAGTTAATCATGTTTTGACCGTTTGTGCTCTATTGTGAAGAGTATGTTATCCAAAGATGAGAAATTACTATAAAATTTTTATCGTGCGAAGGTTATGGTTAACGCTCTAGGTATGGGGTATCAAAAGATAGATGCTTGTTCAAATCATTGCATATTGTATTTCAAAGATCAGGAAAATAGCAGATCATGCCCGTCATGTGGGCATCCTCAGTTTAAGCCAAAGACAAGAGACAATAGTAGCATGAGGTCAAAAGAAGTGTCATACAAGTCGCTCTGCTACTTTCCTCTCACCCCTAGATTGCAACGATTGTATATGTCTTTGAGGACAGTTAAACACATGAGATGGCATATAAATAAAATTCGACATGATGAAGACAAGATCATACATCCTGTTGACGTGAAAGCTTGGAAGCACTTTAATTGTACTCATCAGACCTTCATAATGGAAGTGAGAAATGTTAGGCTCAACTTATGTACAGATGAATTTAATCTATTTGGGGGTAGATCAACTTCATACTCGTGTTGGCCAGTATTTGTAACCTCATACAACCTTCCTCCAAGCTTGTGTATGAAGTGTCAAAATCTTTTCTTGACTCTATTGATCCTTGGTCTGACTTCTCCGGGCCAAAATCTTGATGTATATTTAAGGTCATTGATTGATGAACTGAAAGTACTATGGGATGACAATGTTCTCACGTACGATGCCCACAAAAACAAATTTTCAATATGAAGGTTGTTGTTCTATAGACAATCAGTGACTTCCGTGCATATGATATGTTATCTGGTTGGAGCACACATGGGAGGTTGTCATGTCCGTACTGCATAGAGGATACAAAATCTTTTAGATTGACGCATGGAAGAAAGTCGTGCTGGTTTGATTGTCACTGACGATTTTTACCTAACGACCATCCGTTTCGATAACAAAGAAATGTGTTTCGAGCAGGCATAACTGAAATGGAAGGTCCACCCACAAGATTGTCTGGCATAGAGATTTTAAGAAGATTGTAATACTTTTCATATGGACTGACAGATGCCTGTAGCCCGATGCTATTCCACATATATATATGCTACTCAATTAACACTATTTGAAGTTCCTTTGCTTGATTAGGTGGTTTTTCTTTCAGTATTAACTCAATATAAAAAAAAATTGTTTTTTGTGTTGCAGGGTGCAGTTACTGATGGCTCTTTGATTCTAGCTATGAAAGAGGTGAACCGTTTGAGTTTGAGCTTGGCAGTGGTCAAGTAATCAAGGGTTTGTGATGATCCCTCTCTATTAGATGATTTTTGTCTTTCGGCAGTGGCAAGGAACTTTGATTTAAATCACTTTTTCCATGTTGCTGCAGACCTTGCATCACATATTCATCATTAATGCATGTTCTGGATTCAGAATGCTATAAAACACCATGCAGACTTTTCTTGATCCCAAACAATAGCTAAGATCCACATACGTCAAAATATATTTTATATTATTGCAGCATAATTATGTTATAATGTTTAATACATTCATTGCTATTGATGTATGTCACGATTTATACGCAGCCCCTTGTTTCTACGTTACGATTTGTAAGTGGTATAGTGTCACAATTTATACACAACCCCTTTGTTTCCACGTTATGATTTGTAAGTAGTGCAACATCAAGATTTACAACAAGAAAGACACACCGATTTACGTGGTTCAACAACTATGCCTACATCCACAGAACCTCAACTAATATATTTTTTCCACCCCTCGATGGTTACAAGAGACTAATATATATAGGGATTTCAGCCAACTTAAACAAGAAACAGTTGGCTGAAGATAGAACCAATCCTATCTTAATTGATAACAGAAAAGGTAATGATAACATAAAAAGGTAAGGAAGAAAAAAATCTACACTTGCTAAAAAGGAAGGATGTTTATCCATGCGATGACATTCTCTCCCTCAAGCTGGTGCACAGATATCCATCAAACCCAACTTGCAACTCAGCCTGTGATGAGATTCTCGATCTAGAGACTTAGTGAAAATGTCAGCTAATTGATCTTTGCTTCCAACATATGATGTATATATCTCTTTAGCTTGAATCTTTTTTCTCACGAAGTGACAATCAACTTCAATATGTTTGGTTCTCTCATGGAAAACCAGATTGGTTCCAATGTACATAGCATCCATGTTGTCACATTGGAGTTCCATAGGTTGGTCCAGGGATATACCCATATCTAGCAAAAGAGCCTTAATCCAAATGAGCTCGCACGTACATGCAGCCATGGCACAATATTTTGCTTCAGCACTGGATCTCGCAACCCCAGACTCTCTGTTTTTTGCTCTTCCAAGATACAAGGTTACCTCCAACAAAGGAACAAAAACCTGTCATTGACCTTCTATCGTTAGGGTCTCCTGCTCAGTCGACATTTGTGAATCCTACTATGTCCAAGTTTTTATTTCTCTTCATGAGAATCTCCTTGCCTGGGCTTCCTTTAAGATATCTAATGATTCTATGTGCAACTTCAACATGAACAGACTGTGGTTCATGCATGAATTGACTTATAACACTCACAACATAAGTAATATATGGATGAGTAATGGTAAGATATATTAACTTTCCCATAAGTATCTGAAAACTTTCGAAGTTGGCAACAATATCTCATTCATTTTTCTTTAGTTTGCAATTGGTTTCAAAAGGAGTTTCAATAGCCTTAGCTCCAATTACTCTAGCATCTTTAAGAAGATCTAGAGTGTACTTTCGCTGGCACAAAAAAAGACCTTTGCTCGAATGTGTGACTTCAATACTAAGGAAATACTTTAACTTTTCAAGATCTTTGATTTCAAATTTAGCATACAAGATTTCTTTGGTTTTCTGCATCATAGTCTTATTGTCACTTGTCAGAATTATATCATCAACATATACAAGTAAAATGACCATGCCTTGGGATGAACAATGCATAAACATGGTGTAGTCAGAAGTACTGTATCTGAAACCGATACTGATAAGAGTTTCACTGAGTTTTGCAAATGAGGCTCAAGGAGATTGTTTGAGGCCATAAATGGATTTTTGGAGTTTGCACACTTTACCAAGGCTACAATTGTATCCGGGTGGAAGATCCATGTACACTTCTTCTTCTAACTCACCATGAAGAAAGGCATTCTTTACGTCAAATTGGAAGACACCCCATTGTTTATTAGGAGCAACAAACAAAAGAATACAGATGAAATTTATTTTTGCAACAGGTGCAAAAGTTTCAGTGAAATCAATACCTTCTTTCTAAGTATACCCTTTTGCGACCAATCTGGCTTGTACCTTTCCACAGATCCGTCACTATTGTATTTTATTTTGTATACCCAACGACATCCCACTATTTTCTTCTCTTGAGGAAGCTCAACTAAGGTCCATGTATTATTTTTGAGCAATGCTTTAAATTCATCGTCCATGTATGATTTCCATTGTGAGTCTTCATAAGCTTCTTTGAAGCTTATTGGTTCACGGTTAGTATAGGTTTTGGCCAGATAGGAACGATATGACACAAATAATTTTGACAAGTTCAATTGATGTTCTATAGAATGAACTATTTGGGTTTCAGAGATGCAGTAGAAATAATAGTCTCTCAGTCTAACAGGTGGTCTAGTGGAACAAGATGACTTCCTGATATTGCAATTTTCTTGAACCGGGTTGGTTATGGACTGACTTGGGTTGGAAGTAGCATTAGAGTCTGTAAGACGGGAATTTGAATCAGATAGATCAGATTCAAGAATAACATCCGACAAATTATTTAGACTACACAGTTCATCAAGGTTTTCAGGAACTGGTAAAATGGGTTCTGGTAGGAAACTTGGATTCTCCCCCTCGTTGGGATACTGAAAGTAAGGTTCATTTTAAAAAAACCTCATATCTTTTGATACGTACAATTTTTTTTTGAAATAGGGTCAAAACATTTGAAACCCTTCTTTGACGAGGAGTATCGAACAAAAACACATTTGACAACTCTTTTCTCAAGTTTGTTTCAAAAAATTTCTTTTGATATGAATGAAACATTTGCAGCCAAAGACTTTTAGATGATTGATGGAAATTCTTTTGTTTCTCAACTTTTCCATGGGATTTTCATTTCCCAAGCTAGAACTTGGAACCCAATTTATGATATAACATGCAGTGGCAATGACATCTGTCCAATATGGTTGAGGAATATTCATGTGAAACATGAGTGACCTAGCAACATTGAGTAAATGCCGATTTTTCCTTTCGGCGACTCCATTTTGCTGTGGAGTTCCCATGCACGTGGTTTGAGGCATTATCCCTTGTTGCTTCAGGAATTCGTCAAGAACTTCATTAATATATTCTCCTCCATTATCAGACCTTAGAAGTTTAATCTTGTGTTCATATTGAGTAAGCACAAGGTTATAAAAATTCTTAAAGACTTTGGCCACTTCACTTTTATGTTTCAGGAAATATACCCACGTAACTCGAGACTTGTCCTCAATGAAGGTGCCATAGTATTTAAATCCAAACACAAAGTCTACAGGGGCGGGACCCCACACATCAGAATGAATTAATTCAAAAAATTTATTACTTTTAGAAGACGAGTTCTTAAAAGGAAGCCGAGAGGCTTTAGCAAATTCACAGGCATCACAAGATAAGCCATCATTATTCAATTATGGTAATACTAACTTAATGATTTTTTCATAAGCATGTCCAAGATGAGAGTGCCAGAGACGGTATGCATCACTTGATTGATCGCAGCACAAGAGACTCTGTTGCGGAGGACTGAAAAAATATAGACCATCACATTCAACGCCTCTACCAATCATCTTCTTCGTTTTCCTGTCCTAAAACATTACATCCTTTGAAGAAAAAATAGCCAAACAGTCATAAGCTTTTGTGATCTTACTCACAAATATGAGATTAGTTGCAAGTTTAGGAACCACAAGAACTTTAGATTCAAGGTCTTGATTGAATTTCACATTTTTTGTGCCTGTGACAATCATGATGGATCCGTCGGCCGTGTAGACAGTTTTTTTAGAACAAATCCCGCCGTTATCACAGTTTGTCATATGGTTAGAGGCCCCTGAATCAATAATCCATTCATTTTCTATCAAGCATGAGAGAAGAACACGAGTTTTACCTTGTTGGTCAGCAAGCGCCTCTTTGATGGGAGAGGTAGACGCTAAATTTGTCTTAGCCATTTGTTGGAAGAATCGGGTGAGATCATCCTTTGTAACGAAGTTTGTCGATTCTTGTTTTGCATCTGTCTCCTTGTCACGACTAGGGTGACCCACAAGATCCCAACACCGATCCTTGGAATGTCCCAACTTTTTACAATAAGAGCACTTAAGTTTTAACTTAACTTTGGATCGATCTTGAGGAAGACTGTTTGATGTCTCACTTAAAGTCTGATTTTTTTAAAATTGACTTGAAACGTCATTTTTTCTAGTTGTTCCTTCTTGTCATTATGACTTGGATTCATGACCTTTCAGCGGGTTTCTTCACATTGGATCATGGCACAAACAACATTGTATGATGGTAAATGAGTTGTCATCAAAATCTAACTTTGAAGATTTTCATAGTCAGGACCAAGACCTGCCAGAACTTTTAAAACCTTATCTTTCTCAAATCTTTTTTTATCCTCAAGGATGTCACTGATAGGAGGACGATATTGGTGCAATTCATCCCACATCCCTCTAAATGTTTAAATGTACACACTAAAGGGCTTGCCATTGCAAGTATATTTAGAGATTTATAGTTGAAGTTCATATACCCTCGCAAGATCAAATTGCTCAGCATAAATTTCTTTAACCGCATCCCAGATTTCCTTTGCGGTGTTCATAAACAAGAAACTCCTGGCTATGGTTGGGTCCATCAAATTTAACATCCAGCTCATAACCATGTCATTCTCAGATTCCCACTTCTCATAGGCAGGATCTGAGACTTCCCGCTTCACATTTTTTCCAGTGATATATTCTAATTTGGATCTACCACTGAGAAAAAGTTTAATAGCTTTTGCCCAACTGAGGTAGTCGATCCCAGAAAACAGCAAATTTGTGATTTTAAGCAAATGATGTTGTTCAGAACAACCAACCTTATTGTCAATCGAACTTCCCAAAGAGTTGACATTGTTGTCAGTCATAACATCTCTGTTTTCTTACATAAGAAACAACGATCACGATAACTTCAAAGAACTTGCTCTGATACCATGTCACGATTTGTAAAAGGTGGAGTGTCACAATTTATACGCAGCCCCTTGTTTCCACGTTACGATTTGTAAGTGGTGCAGCGTCACAATTTATACACAGCCCCTTTGTTTCCACGTTACGACTTGTAAGTGGTGCAGCATCACGATTTACAACAAGAAAGACACCCATTAATTACGTGGTTCAGCAACTATGCCTACATCCACTATGCCTACATCCACAGAATCTCAACTAATATATTTTTTCCACTCCTCGATGGTTACAAGAGCCTAATATATATAGGGATTTCAGCCAACTTATACAGGCAACAGTTGGCTGAAGATAGACCCAATCCTATCTTAATCGATAACAAAAAAGGTAAGGATAACAGAAAAAGGTAAGGAAAAACAAAAATCTACACTTGCTAAAAGGGAAGGATGTTTATCCATGCGATGACAATGTTTTCCTTCTTGTCAGGTTCTTGGAAACAAGTATGAGAGCAAGTTGCTTGAAGTAATTGATGCCAGGTACGGTTTTAATTTTGCTTCAATAAGGATTTCATATTCTTTTCTTGGTTGTGGCTCTGAATTATATGCTAGAATCTCAGTTATTTCCACACTTGCATTTACATACTAATGCTGTTTCTGGATGATATGCTGTTTCGGTCCAAGATGAACAACTAAGTACAGCAGAGATGGAGCACAGAATGAAACTACTTTGAGAGAATAAGTTGGTTATTAAATGAAACATGCATTTTCTCAAGGATTATGCTTTGGTTTATGATATGGAATTGTAGAACTGAAAAATTGTTTCTGTTCTCTTTCTTATGCAGTTCTTATTTTTGGTACCTTCAATGCAAAATCATGCCTAATCCATGGCTCAAGAATGAAAACTACTACACTTTTATGCTTTGTTTTAAGTGCTCCTGTTTTTTAATTTTATCATTTCTGGGTCTGTAATTGACAGTTATTTTTTTTCATGCGACATAGTAACAGTACTTATTTTTACCTTTTTTTGGTATTGTTACCTAGTTGGTGATTTAAAATCATGCTCTTTGATTTGTACAATCTGAGCCAGCTACTTCCTAATCCTGAGATTGAGCGGGCATGTGGTCATTTATTTTTCCACTTTCAATTGGCTTCCATGTCAGTTCAGCCTTACCATTTCTCAATTATAGATTGGTCTTTTATATTTTACTTTTGGGTCACGATATTACTCAGACCATGGTGTTATTTGCATCTTTGTGTATATATCTTCATGATTTTCGAGAGCTACTTGTATACTGTAATAGTTATTAGAACTGTTTCTCTATGCAACAGTAAGGACATATAACAGGAAGAGGAGAAAGCAGCTGATAAGTGGGAAAGGAAAAATGACACTTTTCTCTAGTCAGTCATGAATTTGGCCTGATTTTTGAAGCTTTGGCAGACGGTACGAAGACCAGATGTAAGGAGCTATCTGCAGCATGTTTTGTTTCAGCACCTTCCAGACACAGGGCTATGTGGAGCTGCACGTCTATGCTTGCTAGACCTATTCATTTCAAACTTTAAGACTGCTCGAGATGTGGAAGACAGGGCTCTTGCAATGCTTGTCATGAACAGCTTTATACGTATGCATGACCCTGGTTGGTATTCAACTTGTCAAAAGTGTAAAGCTAGTAGGCACTGTTGATCATTTTTATTGGTTTGCAATTGCTCAGAAATTGCTTGATCAAGGAACCATAGTGACAAATATGGCTAGATTTATGAAAAAAATCTCACGATAATATCGTGAGAAATTGCCTGAAAGTTTAAAACAGCAATTTCTTGCGAGATTTTCAAAATATCACGAGATTTATGAAAAAACATAAATACTGTGATTAAACACAATATTTTATGTTTTTACTGGCTATTTATCGTGAAAAAAACTGTGTTTTTATTTTTAAATAAATTTTATTAATAATTTTTATAAAATTTATTTTTGTATATTTTTAAATTATTTTTTTTATTGCGAAGATTTTGAGATTTATGAAAAATTTCAAATTATCGCGAGTTTCTGAAAACGATATTTTGCCGTTTTTAACTTTTGTCACTATGCAAGGAACCTATCGGCAACCAAAGCAGCGAACTGGTTTTGGTGAGTGTCCCCATGACACTGATCTGTGTATGCATGCTTTGCTGAGTGTCCCCATGAGAAGTTCAATGTGATATTAGAGCATGGAAACTTGGGCTAATAAATTATTCCTCTGGTTTATCAACCATTAAATTGATCAATTTTTCTGAGTTGCCTAATTATTTCTATTTGAATTATTTGGTGACTTTTGTTAAATTTTTGCATACTATATATGCTTAGTTGTGTCTGTCCAAACTGCATTGCAACTTGGATTCAGCACCCTGGACTGGATAAAGCAATAGTTCAACTTGTCCTGTTGTTCTTTTTCATATGATATCTTTATGACTTATGGGTTTTTTTTATGTAGCTAATTTACATGCCCTAGATAGGTTGCTTGCTCAGGAATGCTCCTAGACTTAGATATTTATCTGCACTTTTGTATCTTTTGAGGCAACTTCTTCTGAATGACTAATGACTAATTGTGCATGTGAACATATGGATCTGCATGTGCAGAGATACTCTCGGCACACGCATGGTCTACATGTGTCTGTGTATGTGCATTGATATGGTTCATATTTGTCACAACTATGTCATGCATATTGTCACAACTGTTAATGCTTAGCAGATTAGGAGTAAATTTTTGTTGATATAATCAATTTTAGGATTAACTTGGTGAACAAACCTCGATGTGTTTTGAAATATTATTACTGATGCCAAAACTGCGCCAGCGAAACTTTTCACTGGCGCAGTTTTTTGCGCCAGTAAAATAGATTTTCACTGGCACTGTTTTCTCCAGTAAAATAGATTTTCACTGGCGAATTATAATTGCGCCAGTAAAACCTTTACCGACGAGCGATCAAAACCTGCGCCAGTAAAAACCGAATTTCTTGTAGCGGGTTGGATTCGGATGGAAAAAGGTAAAACCGAATCAGATCCTACGTAATTGGATGTGGATTTGGAGTTGGATGGAAAAAGTTAAAGCTGACTCAAGATTCAACTAGCTTAAAACCCGATATTTACACTTAATCGGGTTAGGTTTTAGCCAGATTCGGGTCAGGTTTCATTGCAAAATTCAATACCGAACCTGAATCCGATTCTGCTGTATTGGTGAATGCCCACCATAGGTAAGTATGATCAAATGAATGATTGAAGGTTGGATTTCTCCTGATCATTCCATCCAATGGCTAGCCACAATCATGGATGGAGTTTCCATAACACTAGCTACTTTGTCCATCTTTATTCAGCACGACCAGGTCCTAGCCTCGGAGTTTTAAGCTGCCAGCATGATGACCATAGGTATGTCTGTCTGAGCCAGCACGACCAGGTCTTTGTGTGGGATGCAGTTTCTTTGGGTTATAAAAAAAAAAAAAAAGAGCCGAACAAACCAAATGGTTGGTGTTCAAGCTTGGCTCATTACGAGTTCACGTGTATAGCCAGCCCAAGCTATACAAATTGTGTTTGTGCTGGCTCATTTACAAAGAAAATACATTATTTGAAAAAAAATAATAGAAATTGAACTCGAACATTTCTGAGCCAAGCTATAATTAGCTCACTTACTAAATAAATACATTGCTTCAAGCTGTAAACAACAGGATTTGAAGTATATATGTACTTATTGTTTGCAAGCTAAAAACCTTAACCATCTGCATAGTACATCAGAGTATGCATTTTTCTAGTTAACGAGGCTGTATGAGCTGAGGAGCCGAACACAGGTTGTTGATCATGTTTGGCTTGCGGAGCCTATTTCTTGAGTCCAAATGAGATATGTACAATGTGAATGCAAGCCGAGCCACAAGCTGCGCTTGTCTCCTTTCCCAAGCCCTATTCGTGATAACAATGTTGCGTACATTACCATGGATTGATGGTCTCTTGAGTCATTTTCATATGAAAATGGGTTGTCCACAAACACCACCCGACCACACAAAGAAGCATTTTTCTTGTGAAAGAGTATGTTTAACATGATGATGTATTTTCATATGAAAATGGGTTGTCCCCAAACACCACCCGCCACACAGAAGCATTTTCTTGTGAATGAGTATGTTTCACATGATGATGCATTTTCTAAGTAGGTGTGTAACATACGCCACCTAAGAGCCCGTTTGTTTGATTCCAATGAAAAACAAAGCACTTTTTTCACCTTTCTTTCGAAAATTGCCTTCTTAATAACTTTTTATTATTTTCCCCTTTAGTGCGAACTAATACAACCCTCCGAATCACTTTTACCAACATTGCCACCACCACGTCAGTTAAATGCTGGATTTAACCAATTAGACCCAACTAATTAACAGGTCAGATTTAGTTTCAGTTTTTACATTTGAATCCAATAATTCAACTTGTTTGCAATCTAGGTCTGTTTACATGCCAACTATGCTGCACAAATGCAAGCAGCTAACAAGATCCAGGTTTGAAAACAGAGTTTTGATCTGCATCCAAACCCGAATTCGAACCTCGATTAAGCTACATCCGGTTACATAGGATCCATAAGATAGCTCTCTCATATTTTCCCCTCAAAATGTACTTCCCTAATCTAGGACAGGAATGAAAGAACATGTAACCATAGTTGATAGAGATAGGTGCGGGGATTAGGGATGGCAGTGAACAGGGGCGAGGGACAAGGTCTCTCCCCCCCCCCCCCCCCCCGACCCGTCTCAAAATCCGAACCTCCATCCCCGCACAAGGATGAATTTGAACCTCCACCCCCGCCTCCATTTCTGTTTCATGTCCTCCATTCCCGGTCCAAACGGGGGGCGAGGCAGGGTGGCGGCCTGTTTTCCCTTGGACTATTGTCATCCTTTAGAAGGATTGCTGATGGGGCGGGCCAGGGCAAGGCGGGGATCGGGATGGGGACGGGAAAAGCATAAGTCCATCCCTGCACAGGGATAGATTTTAACCTTCATCCCCGCTTCCATCCCCATTTCATGCCCTTCATCCCGGGTCCAAACAGGGAGAGGCAGGACGGGGCCTCGTTTTCCCCCGGTCCACTGCCATCCCTAGCGGGGATGGGCTTATAGGGTATGGGCACAGGTATGCAAGGGCCTTTTTAATTGGTATGAGATGCTGGTGAGGGTTTGTATAAACGCTGGTATAGGTTTCTAAAAACATTAATTTCAGTTTCTGAAGATTATATCAAACTTTCACCTTTTCTTAGCTACATGTAATTAATACTTGTGAATAATCCGTAAAGCGCTGAGAGATGGTGTTAGGTCTAAGGTCATAGTCGAGGTTTCAAGGCTTGAAGTGTGTCTGTTCTTGCTAAGCAAGGGTTTATAGGGGAGGACTTTATTGGAAGGATATATCGGAGTTATGCAACCATGTCACAGGGATACGTCATTTTGGTAGTGTCTCCCAGGTGACACGCAAGCAAACACGTGGACATGGAGACTAACAAATATAAACAATTTAATATCATTTTATTATTTTTTAATGTTTTAAAGTTTCATGTTAATAAACAAATACATTTTTAACATTAAAACATTAAAAAATAGTTTTTTATTGATAAAAAAATAAAAAAATCCGGTGTCCTCGTGTCCTCTTTTCCATTTTTTTTTTCAAACAGTCATATCCATGTCACACGTCCTCTTGTCTTTGTGGCATAGCAAGAGAACAATCTTGCCATCACTAACCGCATATTAGCAAGGGATAACCCGGTGGATATAAAACCCTTGATGTCCCCTTATCCGCCGGGATGACTTCGGGACAAGGTATGCCCCAGTAAGTTTCGAACCGTGGCCATCCCATATCAGGTTACAAAACATGGTTGTCCATGGCCAGGAAGGTGGAGCATAACTCAAGCCAAAACCTTAAACATTTCAAGTTTTGAACCATCACATATAATATACATCCTAAATTTTTAGTCTAATTCAATTTTCAATTTTTACTCTAATTCAGACATCTCTAGAGAGAGAGAGAGAGAGAGAGAGAGAGAGAGACCCCTCTTATTTGGTCTCTTTTCTAGGTCACGTTTGCTTTATTCACATATGGGATTAGCCATCAGCAAGTTGAAGCTGCCATTGTAGGTAACAGGGTTCGTCTTTGACAAACTTTCTCAAGATTCAAGTGAGGAGCATTTTTAAGCTTGCACTTTCTCATGTTTCACTAAACTTGAAAAAGTGTAGTGATTGTGATTTGCGTTGAAAGAAACTTGAGAAAATCCAACTTTCTCAGGGCCTTCAAATGTGCCTTTTGTTTCTGCAGAGTAATGGGAAGATCACAACAAAAATACAACCACTTTAGATGATAAGATCACTGGGTATCCTTGCTGGTGGAACTGAGGTTTACGTACCATTATGAATCAAGGCAAAGAATTAGATCAGCCATGGCCATGACAATCCACGTACACTCGAAAAACGCATCAACAAAACATCGATGGTGCAAGTTAAGGCTTTGCTTAGACGAACTGCCGGATCACTTTAACCTTTTAATTAGTTTCAATTTCTTTTTGCTATTCCTTAAAACTTCTAAAGACCGTTGCTTTTCCTTTTCTGTTGGCTCATATTTTTCAGTTCTCCATAAAAGATCATGGGCAAATGAACTTTGAAAGGGTTGGCCTTGAGGAAGGAAATGCAACTGTTTTCTCTGTAGAACCAAAACTGGTCACTTCTACTTTCTACATTGCTAGACAACAGTATCTACCATATTGCAGCTAGGGAAAGTTGTCACCATTACTTACAATCACCCTCACCGGTGACGTGGAATTTCCAAGTGAAGAGATAGTCCTTGGAATCACAGGAGAGCCTGATCACATCACAAGGAGCGGTTATGAATATCTTCTGCCCACTGTGATCCTCCCACTTTATCTCCACCCTGCATGAGAACGCATTCAAGGAGTTGGGCACAAGACAATCTGCAAAGAGAAGCATCACTTCACCGCTGATCCTCTGCTTTCCGTCTCCGGCCACCATAGAGTCCAGCCACAAGCATTCCGGCTGCCCCACCATCTCCTTGTACGCTGAGTTCGCCACCCTGACCCTGTTGTTGGAATCAGATACAACAGCAGGCAGAGATTCGAATTCCACCTCCTCCTCAACCTCCTCAGGCCTCTTGCACACAGGAACATAGTCGGCGCCGCCTTCACGCCCGCTGATGCTCCTCACACTGATGCTGGAGCTGACGGGCCTCACCGGCTGCGGAGCGATAACCCGGCCGTGATTCGTTAATGTCGCCTGCAGTTTTTGCAGCAGATCCTTCTCCACTGCTGCATGTCCGGGAGGACTAGAAGAAACCGCATCTGCAGCAGCACCCGTTTGTACCAATTTCTTCACTGTAATTACAGAAGACGAGTTCGGCAACGGCGGCAGAGCGACGAAATTGGTGGCACCGCCACGGCCGTTGGGCAAGGCCCAGGAGAACCCGCGTCCCATCGACGTTCCACTTTCTTGTCCCCCAAGCACTGCAGCCAAACTGGCGAAGTTATGGTGAAAGCCTCGCAAAGAAACAAGGTCCAGAGGACCACCGATTGTGGTTGGGGAAGCGACTTCTATGAGCTGAACCTTGGTCTTCTTGGCTCTAGGAGAAGCGGGGGAGCCCGTTCTCCTTTTCCGGCCTCTTGCCGGCTTGTTTAAAAGGAGGGATTGAGCTGAGCATGAAGAGATGCCCATGAGGCCAGGGAGAAGGTTCTTCTCTGAGATAGGAGTAGGTGTCTCCCCATTTTGGGGTTGTGAGAACTGGGGCCTTGGGGCAATAGGCCTGTACCTTGCCATTATCAGATCTGTTTTTGCAGCAGATGAGAGCATCCCCAAGGAGTGGACCATCATGGATGATGGTGGTGGTTTTGTGTTTTGTTTGTTCAGATTGGATGCAGCCAAAGGGTGCATGAAAAAGAGGGTGGGAGAGGGCAGTCTGTAACAGCTTAACCCTGCAAAGGAGGGAGGCATGCAGTTGGTGTGAGGGAATGCATATCCAGGGCCAGGGCTTCTTGAATATCATTGCTAGGGACGGCAACCAACGAGAGGAGGGCAACTTGAGGAGCCATGGTGGGTCTTGTAGTGGCACGTGTAAGGGTGCCTACACCTGGAAGCAAGCAGTGGGAGAGGCCAGCAGGTTGGGACTGTTCAAGCTGGCAATTGAAGCAGGGGGTAGTCAGGTTTGCATTGCCAAGTTTTGCCCTGCTATGCAAATGTTGCAAATAGTTCTTCTACACGTTTCAGTTTCACCGCCACCACCTCTCAAATGCTGTGCATATATTCATTGGCTTTATTCGGTCTAGGGCTAAGATTTTTTTTCCTTCTCTTTGTATATCCAATAGACGTCATCGGTTGCCTCATAGGCCTCGAGTGGCCTAACTGACTTGGTTTTTGGGTTTGGGGAATTCGGAGCTCAGTTGAGCTTGGTGTGTTCCAGTAGAGTTTGATTTCTCTTATGCATGTAAACCGCACCTGATTAGGGATTTAGGGGGCTTTGCATGACATAGAACCCATCTAGGGAAGTTAATCGGGTTGAATATAATCGGATGTAAGAGATATAAATTGTAGATTAGATGGATTTGGATGCATATCCACTGAAACTTGGTTGTGAGTAGAGTATGCACGCGTATTTGAAGCTCTTGAAGGCACAAAACTATTGAGCAGGAAATCACATGTTCAAGCTTTGTCGACTCAATCTGACCACAAGAATATGTTCAGCATGGTTTGTTTGTTAACCATTGATTTTTTTTATTTCAAATCTTGTCGTGTAGATGATATGACAAAGCCTTTTAATATTGTAGAGAAACCATGTTAAAGATATATGTATATGGTTAGATCTAACATTTGGTGTTTAAATCTACAAAACCCCATGCTGCAGATAATGCTGATTTTCAATGTTTCAAGCCATGTTTGGCATTAATCTGACCAAACAGATGTCTTCAGCATGTTTTATTTGTTAGGAATCAATTGTTGGATTACAAAATTTTGATAAAAAATATAATTTTATGAATCTTTAAATTTATGAAAATGGTGAGTCATCAATTTTTAAACCCTTACCGAGGATCCAAAAGTATATTCTACTAAGCGTACCTAAAAAAAAAAAAGAATTTAAAGTTGAAAATTAAGACTATCCACACCCTTTTACGGTTAGGAGGAACCAATCATTATATATATAAATATATGTTAATTGAACATATGTAAACTAGAATATGAACTGAGTTTTTATGAGATTTTAATTTTTTCTTAAATTTCACCGAACGGATGTCATCGTGATGTTTGATTTTATTGAAACCGACTCTTAGATCATCTGATTATGATGCATAAGAAAGATCTTTGAAGGCTTGAAAGTCGATAGCTTAACATTTTCATAACTATTCCAGCATTCAAAAATCACATTATTTCAACCAAACTACATGATCCAACAGTCGATTCCTAGCAACTAGCAACTGTAGAGTTGAATTTGCAAAAAAAAGTGTTGGAATGCCTAGCTCACACTTCGGTTCACATATTTTCAGTTAATATATTTTAGTAACCTATATATATATATATGAAATTCTATAAGAGCATAAGCAAGAGTAATCAGTATAAAAAAATGAATTCTTTATAACTTTTTCTCAATTGACATTGTTGTTGTGTTCCGAAAATGTCACCGAATTTGTTCAGTTACTTGCAGATCTTTTTCGATAAGCAAAACGTTACAAACATAAGACTTTGTACTTTTCCAAAACTGGGGAGTTACCATTTAAGAACACCCTCTCCTCTTTATTTCTAATAATCTCTCTCTCTGGCCATAAAATCAGGAAAACTTGCGTTATGCATAGAGTCGGCCAGCGTTACGCATAATGATTATTTTGCACGTCTCTTTCTCTGGCTTTTTCTACAACACAGAATTGCTTTTTAGACTCTGTTTGGAAGCCAGAGTTGAAAAGGAGACGAGAGAGGTGATGGGAGTGGATAAGATAAGGAGTGATGAGGCTGAGATATAATTGAAAAGAGCTTTTTCAATTCTCATCACCAGTCCCATCTCTCAAATCCAGATTTCAAAACAACTGTAGGATTCACTTACCCATTTCCATATCCAAAGAGAAGTGTACAAGAAAATCATTTAATATGAGCATAAATTATTGTTTCCTTCTCCATCGAATTTGCTTTGGGTAATTATTTTTTCAATGCATGTTTTAGTAAAGATACATTTCTTATTTTAAATATACACCTAGTTTTATGTCTTCATCAAATTTATTTTTATTATAATCAAAATTATAATTTAAACCACATTTTTCTAGGATCTGACCTCATGGACATGCTGTCTAGTATACACATAAAGAACATATGGTGGTTCTTTGCCAAGATGGCATAGTCTTGGTTGCATAAATCTAACCTTATATATATATATATATATATATATATATATATATATTTGAAACGCAAGCTGAGGTTAGGCAGCACCCTATCAGTTATACAACTATACCATTGGGTTTTGAACCTGCAACATTCCAACACAAGGTGGCGTGCACTAGCTGCTCCTACCAGACAAGCTGAGCCCCAGATGGTTACTATGTCCAGTAATTTTATCATGTCTAATACACCACAAGATTCTAATGTTGAGAGGGTGAAAATTCAACATCTCATAATTCATAAAATAAGGTTAGTTTAAAATTAATATAAAACATCATGTTGAAGTCAAATTTAACACATGAAATGGTGAATCGACGAAACATAATTCAGGCGTAAGATTTTGCTTTTAGATATTAAATCTATTTAAATCAATAATACACCACCATAAGTTATGATGGCCTAATACCATAATAGAAGCACACACACATATATATGGAAGGGAGACCATTCAACCAAAGGAAGGTCTAAAATCTACAACCAACAATGATCGGACAACTCCCCTTCAATGCTTGAGCATCTCATCGATCGGTCCTCATATATTTCTTCTTTATAATTTATTTAGTAATAAATATGCATTATACAAAGACTTTATGACATATAGGCATGTTTTTTGAAACATAAAAAATTGATGGCTCACAATATTTTTGAAACTTTACAATACAAAGTATTCTGGGCCGTTGATTTTTAACACTCTAGAAAATGCATCTAAACATAAAAAATCATAATCCAAAACATGTTGCTTATTAAATGAATGATAAAACTCCAATATGTAAAGTCTGATCGATGAAAAACTTGATCCTTAAAAGAACACCATCAATTATCATCAATTGTAAATTTTGGACCATCCTTTTAGTTGGACATGCAGTCCTCTTCCCTATATATATATATATATATATATATATATATATATATATATATATATATATATATATAGAGAGAGAGAGAGAGAGAGAGAGAGAGAGAGAGATAGAGAGAGAGAGAGAGAGAGCATCATTTTTCATTTTTATTTGTCGATTTGACCTTATACATGTGATCTATATATAATTTACTTAATGAAAAACAAGTTTAAGATCATGTGTTTGCAACCCCAAGAAGGTTGACATAATGTGCCAAATTTTCATGATTCAAAAAAACATATTTTTATATGGACAAAACCATAGTCATAAATTAAAATATTGGCAGCTTATCGTTTGCCACACATATCGCATATCAGTTCCATATATATATCATTAACTTATTGACAACCTGGTTTCTCTTAATATATACACAAAATTCAGTAAGTTTAAAGAACTAAATCAATTTCATTCCATGTGAACTTAGATTAAGAAAGAAAAAGCTGCAAAAATATGCTTTTTAGAGGGCAGTTTTCAATCTTTTAGAAATAGGCAGTTTTCACTGCAAGCAAATGTTCAAGTGAAGCACAGAGGTGGCATCCCATGTGGTATGCGGGGTCCTGTGACAAGCTGAAGGCCCAGGATCAAATCCCTCTGCCACATGGGGCAGCTGTTATTCTGGTAAGGGTCCACCTAACCCCAGCTTGCCTTTCAAAAAAAAAATGTTCAATTAAAGCATAAATGAAAACTAAAAACACATGAGAACTAGAAATATGAGAGCTAGAGAGAGAACCACTAAACTATTCTTTTTGATTTTTACTGGGAGTAACCACCCCAGGATCATAGACCTAGTCACACAGGCTCTGCATACCATGCTTACTGTAGCTGTCCTGGCAAGTAAAACTCCGAGGGCTTACCCACTAAAATATGAGAACCAGAATTATGAGAATTACTTTCTAAACTGATCATTTTCAATATTTTTTTTGTAATCATGTAGATGTGTTCGGCATGGTGAATTTGCTAGAAATTAATTATTGAATCATGTATTTTGGATGAAAAAGTACTATTTTTTTATGTTTGAATATTTATGAAGATTATGAGCGGTTGATTTTAAAGCTTAATTAAAAAATCTTATTTATGCATTGAAATCAGGTGATTCAAGACTTGGTCCTTATAAAATCAAGCAGGTCGATCACATTTGTATGATTAGATTTAATTAAGAGAAAGAACAAAAAAATCATGAAAATTATGGTTCACATAGTATTCGTATTTTCAGTTCTCAAATTCTAGTTATATATATATATATATATATATATATATATATATATATATATATATATATATATATATATATATATATATATATATATATATATATATATATATTGAAGGCACAAAATTATATAAAACTATTGAGTTGAAAATCATAGGTTCAAGCTTTATCGACTCAATCTGACCACATAGATGTGTTTAGGATGGTTTGTTTGCTAAGGATCAAACCTTGGATCATGTTAGTTTGAACCAAAAATGATTTTTTGAGTCATGAAATTTTAGTTCATTGTGGACCATTAATTTTTGAAGCCCTTAAAAACCCTGCTTATGTGCTACAATCATATGACTCAAAACTTATTTTCAACTAAACAAACTTGTAGATCACACCCATAGGATTTAATCTACAAAAGAAATGTAAGACCTATTATTTTTATCTCAATGGTTCCATATACTTTTGTACTTTCAATAGCACCAAATATATATATATATATATATATATATATATATAGTCTTGTCAAGAATGTTAGACCATAAAAAAGTTATCATATCTCATTTAAGTTGGGCTAGCTTTTTCCTGGGGTTCCATACTTTGATACTCTATGTTCATAATGACGTCATGCTTGCTTTTGGTACTCCAGAAAAATAAATCTTGATCAAACCCATATTTGCTTAATGGATACAGTCCGCTCATGGTAAGACTTTATATGGGTTCGATGTACTCTTATCTTTAACGAATAACCCAACATTTAATGTTGGTCAAAACTTATGGTTACGTAGTTGGTTGAATGCTATTAATGAAAATCGTAATTCACTATTCTTTACAATAGGGCCCGGGGACTTGGTACATCATGCTATTGCTCTAGGTTTGCATACAATTACATTGATCTTAGTAAAAGGTGCTTTAGATGCACATTGTTTCAAGTTAATGCCAGATAAAAAGGATTTCGAGTATAGTTTCTCCTACGATGGTCCAGGATGAAGTGGAACTTGTGATATTTCTGCTTGAGACACGTTTTATTTGGCAGTTTTCTGGATGTTCAATACCATTGGATGGGCTACCTTCTATTGGCATTGAAAACACATCACATTATGGCAAGGTAATGATTCACAATTTAATGAATCTTTCACTTATTTGATGGGCTGGTTAAGAGATTATCTATAGTTAAACTCTTCACAACTTATCAATGGATATAATCCTTTTGATATGAATAGTTTATCCATATGGGCGTGGATGTTCTTATTTGGGCATCTTGTTTGGGCTACTGGATTTATGTTCTTAATTTTCTGGCATGGATATTGGTAGGAATTGATTGAAACTTTAGCATGGGCTCATGAATGCATACCTTTGGCTAATTTGATTCGCTGGAGGGATAAATTGATGGCTCTTTTCATTGTACAAGCAAGATTGGTTGGCTTAGCTCACTTTTCTGTAGGTTATATATTTACTTACGCAGCTTTCTTGATTGCTTTTACATCAGGCAAATTTGGTTAAGTTGATTATTTATTTTAAGTTGGGCTAGCTTTTTCCTGGGGTTCCATACTTTGATACTCTATGTTCATAATGACGTCATGCTTGCTTTTGGTACTCCAGAAAAATAAATCTTGATCAAACCCATATTTGCCTTAGTCGACAATCCACAAATGGGTATCTATCCTATCTTGGATCAAATCTTATACTAAAAATCTTCTAAGTAACAAACTGTTGCTAAGTCCAGCACAAAAACAAAGTATAAAGCCTTAGTCGAAGGAGTTTCAAAACTTTTATAGTTACAACAATTGTTATCTGAACTTGGAGTTTAATAAGCCAAATCTCCATTCATACGATGTGATAATCTTGATGCAACTTATTTGTCTGCAAACCCTGTGTTCTATACTCAAACTAAGCATATAGAAATAGATTTTCACTTTGTTAGAGAAAAGGTGGTAAACTAAGAGGTTGAAGATAAGTTTGTTCCATCACAAGAACAAGTAGCTGACATTCTCACCAAGCCACTAGTAGGGCCAACATGTAAATACTTGAGAGACAAGTTGAATCTCAAAGAGATTAGCTTGAGGAGGCATGTTGAAAGAATTGGATCAGTTGAGTCAGCTTCAAATCCAGATCAGATCCATATCCAAAATAGACATGTTGTGGACCTGCTGCAGAATCCAAATGGTCTATCAAGATCAAGATCAAGATAACTCAGGTCCAGCCAAGAACGTAGGGTTGATCATGAAAAAAGAAGATAACTTTGGAAAGGTTGAAGATGAAAAAGAAAAGAAGGTTGATCTCTCATTTGGCAAGTACGATAAGAAAACAAAACCACATTTTACTTGTAATCCTTGCTACCTAAGATCATGGCAGATCAAGATAAATCTTTATTGACTAGTAACTACTCATATTTAAGGAAAACTCCCTCTCTGCGTAAATTATTGCAGGAGAATAGTGGATGTAGGCAGCCTGCCGAACCACGTAAAATTTTGTTTTTTGTGTGTTTGTTCTTCACAAGTGTGAGTGTGAGTGTGTGTTTGGGTGGTTGAGAGTGTCATCTGAGTCTGATCCAACTCTTAAACTCATTGCAATGCACCTTAATGCATTGGACAAGCGTTGGAAGTTCATCTAGAGGGTATGGATCCTCTCTGCGTGGAAGTTGCTCTGGTTCGAAAGGAACAATCGTATTTTCCAGGCAGTGCAGTTTGATTATGCTGCATGCTTCGAAACTCTGTGCTGGGAGGTAATGAACAGGGCATGCAGGAAGTGGCCCGCCATGTCGCTGGATTGGATTGGCAGTCGGCGTGCATTTGTATGATCGTCATACTGGCCTATGTTGCAGCAGGCATATCTTTTTCCATCTGTTAGCTGTTGGATTTCTGGAGCAGCCTGCACTAGGGTTTTTATTTTTTTATGTTCTCTATTTCTGCGGTCTGTGCTGCTCTGTTATCGCCCACATCTGTTCTCTACTCTGCTATTATGCTTTCACCTTATTGCTTAATGAATTATTTGTTGGGTCGGTTTTCGGCAACGCCTCCCCTGTGACAGGGAAAAACCAAAAACATTGTTATTTAAAACAGTAAATCACACAAGAGAGAACTGCGTACCTGATGCCACCATTGCTGAGCTGATGTGGGTGGTGGATGTCGGCTGGAGAAGAAGGTGATGGCAGTTGAGGACGCCAGAGGTTCTCTGCTCAGTCGGGTTGTAGCCACCATAAGCGCAGGCTTCCTTAGGCAACTGGTGAGTAGACCTGTATTCCTCTTTTGTCACCAGGGTCACTCATGATACCCTGTATTTATAAAGCATACGGTGGGAACGGTTTGCATAATCGTTCCCCCTTATCATATGTTGATTTATCGAATGGATCATCCCTGATGTGGGGATGTATCCACATCATGGATAACCACCACATCAATCATGGTGGTTAATCCAACATTCTCCCACTTGATCTGACGATAAATCTTTTAACTAGAAAATCTTATGAGAATAACTTGATGAATAGATTGGCCTTTATAATTCATTCTATAGATCCTAAGTTGAATCTCTAATCCTTATGAGATCAACAATAACCATAATAAGAATCAAGAACTGAAAGTGATCACTTTATTTATGTGCATATGTCAAAAAAGAGTTTAACAATCACATCCTCATTATATATTCAGAATATAATCTCAGTGCTAGCCCTTTAGTAAGAGGATCAACGATCATCTCTTTGGTACCAATATTAATAATATACACTAAATGATTCTCTGTCCTTTCTTTAACAACAAAATACTTCAATTCCATATGCTTACATGACGTAGTACTTTTGTTGTTGTTCGAAAAGGACACTGCAACTTCATTATTACAGTAGACCTTCAGTGGCTTCCCAATGGAATCGACCACCTTTAACTGTGATATGAAGTTCTTTAACCATATAGCCTGCGAAGTAATTTCGTACAATGCTATGAATTCTGCCTCCATGGTGTGGGCAACAGTGGTTGTCTGCTTTTCACTCCTTCAAGAGATCGCACCCCCAGCAAGTAGGAAGATATACCCAATAGTAGACTTTCTATTGTCGAGGCATCCTCCTAAATCCGCATCTAAGTAGCCAATGACCTCGAGGTGATCAACTTTATGATACGTCAACATATAGTCTTTTGTCCCTTGCAAGTACCACAAGACTTTCTTGGCAGCCTTTCAATGGGGTAAACCTAGGTTAGACTGAAATCTGTCAAGTACCCCTACTGCAAAAGAAATATCTGGTCGAGAACATGTATGCGCGTACTGCAAGCTACCAACAACTGATGCATATGAATAAGCACTCATCTGTGCTTTGTCAATATCGTTATGTGGACAATCCTTTAGGCTCAGTTTGTCACCTTTTGATATGGGTGTAGAACTAGGAAAACAATTCTCCATCCCATATCGCTTTAACACCTTGTCTATATAGGATCTCTGAGAGAGGCCTAGAACACCTTTTGCTCTGTCTCGACGGATTTCAATGCTAAGAACATAAGCAACCTCACCCATATCTTTCATATCAAAATGTGATGCAAGAAACTGTTTTGTCTCTGAAAGCAACTTTATATCATTGGTTGCAAGTAAAATGTCATCCACATACAACATCAATATAATGAACTTACTCCCACTTTCGTTAAGGTATATACATTGATCAATAATATTTTCTGTAAACCCGAAAGTCACAATGACTTGGGAAAATTTAATATACCACTGTCGGGAGGCATGTTTAAGTCCATATATTGATTTGTTAAGCTTGCAAACCAAATGATCATTTTCAGAGAAACCAAGAGGTTGATCCATGTATACCTCTTCATTCAGATCCCCGTTGAGGAACGTTGTTTTCACATCCATCTGATGTAGCTCTAAGTCATAATGAGCTACAAGGGCCAAAATTATCTTCATTGACTCCTTAGTTGAGACAGGAGAAAATGTCTCATTATAGTCAATGCCCTCCATCTGGGTGAATCATTTAGCAATCAATCTTGTTTTATGTCTCTCTATGTTACCTTTATAGTCTTTTTTTGTTTTAAAGACCTATTTACACCCTACGGGCTTTACTCCTTTAGGTAACGTAACAAGATCTCATACTTGATTTTTAGCCATAGAGTCTAACTCTTCTTTCATGGCTTCTATCCAATGCGAAGATTGTTTGCTTTCAACAGCTTCCATAAAAGTCAATAGGTCATCATTCATATGTATGAAATCACCAGGCGCCTGAAGGTACACCACATAATCAAGATGTATGGCAGATCTCCTAATCCTTGTGGATATCCAAACAGGTCGTTCTGCAAGCTCAGATTGAACCTGATCATCCTGTTTGTGCTCTTCTGCATTGTCCACAATAGGTTCACTTTGGATTTGTGCATTAACAATAGAATGATCAACTACACCATCATTATGAATAACAATATGGTATCTTTCGATATTTTTCTTAACAGGTGACGAAACTGGATCATGTACTTCCTCAAAACCAAGGCTTTGAAGTACACTTAATCCTACTGAACCATCTTGTAGGAATTTTGCCTTATCCATTTCAACAATCTGTGGTGAGTGAGATGGGCAATAAAACCTGTACCCTTTTGATCTTTCTGGATAACCAATGAAATATCCACTGGTTGTTCTTGAATCAAAGACTTTAATGTGGGGGTTATACAACTTAGCCTCTGCAAGACATCCCCATATGTGCATATAAGACAGTGATGGTTTCCTACCTATCCACAACTCATAAGGAGTTTTAGGCACAGATTTCGTAGGAACCTTATTCAAAATATTCACAACAGTCCTTAAGACTTTACCCCACAACTTTATGGGAAACGTTGAATAATTCAACATAACTCTGACCATTTTCTTAAGCGTATGATTTCTCTTTTCAGCTACACCATTCTGATAGGCACTACTAGGCATGGTATATTGAGGCGCAATGCCTTCCTCATTGAGAAATCGTGTTAATGGTCCTTTCCTTTATCCCATCTCAGTAAATCTACCATAATATTTGCCACCTCTATCAGACCTGACTATTTTAATAACCTTATCGGTTTGTTTCTCTACTTCTTCCTTAAATTCCTTTAACATCTGAAAAATATCAGATTTTTTAAAGATCAAGTAGAGATACATATACCAAGAATAGTCATCAATAAAGGTGACAAAATATTTTTTGTCTGTGTAACAGGGGGAAAACGGTCCACATACATCCGTATGAACTATCTCCAATATCTCATTGTTGTGTTTGACACCCTCTTTATATGTGTTTGTATGTTTAGCCTTTATGCAATCAACACATGGGTCATTGTCGGTAAAATCTAGAGATTTCAAGATCCCTTCATTTACGAGTCTCTTTATTCTCTTTTCAGAGATATGACCCAACCTTCAGTGCCAAAGCATGTAAGATTTAATTCATCAGTTATTTTCAGGAATATATAATAAATTACATTCATGAGAGACAAATGACAAATTACTTCTTTTTTTCAACCACTTCTTGTGCTTTATGCAATCTGCATTCCTGTGTCCCTTCTTCTTGCAAAAAAAAGCACTTTATGGGAGTAGAGTCAGATTGTTTGTCTTGGTATAACTTATTCTCAGTTGGCTTCTTCCTAGCATTTCTCTTAAATGCATTCTTCCTTGGTCTTACCTTGGATGTATGAGAAGCCATGTGCACTATGCACCTTCTCTCTTTTCAACCTCTTTTCTTCTTCAACACACTTGGACATAAGTTCATTGAATGTCCATTTATCATTATGTGTATTGTAAGAGATTTTGAAAGGTCTGTATTCCAAAGGTAAGGACGTTAGAATAAATGCAATAGGAAAGAAATAGAGATGATGAGCTTCATGACATTTAGCTGAGACGCTATGTTCCTCATCTCCAAAATGTGTTGGCGAATGTTTCTCCCTCTAGTATATTTCATAGATATGAGTTTTGACATCAGGGTACTGGCTCTGGCCTTATTTGAACTCACAAATTGTGCCTCAATGGCATTCAGAAATTCCCTCACTATTCTGCATTGTGGGATAGCACTACGAATATTCTTAGCTACTTTAGATTGTAAAAGCAACAAGCTAATCCTATTCGAGCGCTCTCACTTCTCAAAAGCAATCTTTTGATTAGCAATGCTCTGATCAGTGAGGGCAGCAGATTCATCTATCCTTAGGGCCATATCTAAATCCATATACCCTAATGTAAAAAGAACAGTTTTTTTCCAATCACTAAAGTTAGATTCATCTATAAAAGGTATAGAGCTAGAGCCATCTAAAATCACAGAACTAGAAACTGCATGACAAAAGACACGTATCAAGAAGCATTCATACGAGACTAAAACTTTAATGAAAAAAGCAAAAGAATAAAGACCCTTGATATGCTTATTTCTAAGCGAGTGAAGGGGGTCATCGGAGTCCTACTTTGGTAAGAGCTTTGACACGCGAAACCACTTCGCCTACCGACCATATTCGGTAAAACTAAAGTTCTTGTGAAGTTAGACCATCGACACAAGGTACCTTTGGATACACATGTGTGATGTATCTCGACACATTTACCTTATTCTACCCTACTTAAATTCCAAACATGATAAAACTACCTTTGGGTCGTTTATCGTTTCATGAATATAAGTACATCAGTAATATTGGCTAAAACTGTATGATAGTACAAAATTTTGACAACATACGTGTATTCAGTCACTTTGGTGACATGAATTCACTAAGTCATCTTGCTATCCTTGATGCCAATATTTAAGCAATCATTCACGCATGCATAATTACAAATAAATGCATGACTATAACCCAAGCTAAGCTTAAATGGGTAAAACTCTGGATCCTCAAGCAGGAACCAATTTGAAATCACTCTGAACTAGTCTGAAACGGCCCCGAACCGGTCATCCAAGGGTCCAAACCGGTTCTAAACCTTATAAACCGATGTCAAGTATGAGCAAAAGTTCATAAAAACCCTATAACAGTATGCCAGAATCCCTGTATTTTCTTATATTTAAGAAAACATGGTCTTAGCATCTCGGAACCGGTGAGAAACTGAAAGGAACCGGTCAAAAATGACTCTGAACCGGTCCCGGAAGGGGGCCGAATCAGTCTTTGATCCAGTTCAGGCCAAATAGTGCCTAGACCCTACTGGATCTGGGTCTGAACCAGTTCAAACTAGATCCGGGTCAGACTCGGCTTTAAACTGGATCCGGGTCAGACCCAGTTTGAACTGGATCTAGGTCAAACCCAGTTTTAACCGGATCTGGGTCAGACCCGGTATATAGCCAAATCCGGGTCAGACTCGGTGTGCAATCGAATCTGGGTCAGACCCGGTATATAGCCGAATTCAGGTCGGACCCGGTGTGCAACCGAATCCGGGTCAGACCCCATATATAGTCGAATTCGGGTCAGACCCGGTGTTTAACTGGATTCGGGTTAGACCCGGTTTGACTGGATCCGGGCCAGATCCGGAGATTAACTGGATCCGATCTAGACCCGGTATGTACCGAATCCAGGTCTGACCCGGGGTTTAACTAGATCAGGACCAGACCCGGTACTGACCCGGGGTTTAACTGGATTTGGGCCAGACCAGAGCGGGTCCCCACCCGAATCCCGGATCCGATCTAGAGGAGCCTTATGGATCGGTTCAGATGGGGCTGGTCCGAATCCAAACTGGGACCTGAAAATCCAAAATAGGTTTAAAAGAACCTAAAACACGAAATAGGGTTTCAGAAAACCCTATTTCTCTCTTTCTCCTCCAGATGCAGATGAAGATGGCGGTCGTCGAGTGCGGCGATCCGGCAATCCGACGATTGTCGATGGTCCGAAGACAAGGGCGGGGCTGCTACCATCGTCAGTGACCCAATGGTCACTTGCTTTCGATGGTGGGGCAAAACCAGCCATTACAGACCCCACTGCCATGCTGAGGCGACTCGACAATCGTCGGAGACAGCATCATCGACTCTGCAGAAACCCTGATGGCGGAGAAAAAAACAGCAGGAGCAGTCAGTGTGCCGTTCCCGACTAAAACCCCCAAACCTGGAGGTAAGCCGGTCATTTTTTTTTGGGGTGGGGTGGGCCCATAACCCATTGTTGGGTCTGTTTTCGGCAATGCCTCCCCTGTGACAGGGAAAAACCAAAAACATTGTTATTTAAAACAGTAAATCACACAGAAGAGAACTGCGTACCTGATGCCACCATTGCTGAGTTGCTGTGGGTGGTGGATGTCGGTTGGAAAAGAAGGTGATGGCAGTTGAGGATGCCGGAGGTTCTCTGCTCAGCCGAACTGCAGCCACCACAAGCGCTTCCTTAGGCAGCCGGTGAGTAGACCTGTAGTCCTCTTTCGTCACCAGGGTCGCTCATGATACCCTGTATTTATAAAGCATACGGTGGGAACGGTTTGCGTAACCGTTCCCCCTTATCGTATGCTGATTTATCGGATGGATCATCCCTGATGTGGGGATGTATCCACATCATGGATAACCACCACGTCAATCCTGGTGGTTAATCCAACATTGTCATTATTTAAAAAAAAAAATCAACAAGGTTAAGGACTTGGGCATAGTCAGTGGCACCCATAGTCTCCAATTTTTCCCATGCATCCCAAAATAGGCCTCACAAACATGCATTTCCCTGTTGCATCCAGCTGCTTCACGTTTCACGTGAATATATTGTACAAAAGGGTTGGTTGGTTATATACTCTTATGTGTGTTCCTTCTTAGAGCTTTTTGGTATGTAGTTCGAGATCAGAAATCCTTGATCTAGCAAATGACTTTAAAAAGAAGGACGAGCATGTATGATTGCTTCAAGTGGTCAAGTCTTGTGGGCATCTCGGTTAGGCAATAATGAATCAAGTAACTGTCTTCAGATCATTCACAAGGCAAGAAATGCATCTGTACAGTCTTCATAGGAGCCATGCTATGGGGGTGCAAACTGACCAGATATAATTGGATATCCAATCCAAATCTGTCATGTTATTTTCCAATTTAGATCAATAAAATAATATCTGAATGTACATTTAAATCAGATTCGGATTTGCTTACTAAGACTTTCCATATCCAGATCTGTTTTTTAGGCTGAATCTAACTCAGATTTGGATCCAAATCCAATCCAGTTGCATATTTTGCATGTCTAACTTCAGAAGATGTTTAATCCAAAGTCTTGACCTCACATCGAACAAGCAACTAGGCCAAGCAACCCAACTCCTAGTTGTCTTGGGGTAACGCTTTCTTTTTTCTTTCTTTTGTTACACAAAAAGGTCGGGCAGGCAGAGCAGCCTATAAAGGACTCTGGCTCTAGCTCAACATCAGCAAAGCAACAGTGACGGTTGGCATGACAAAGGTGACGGTTGGGAGCCCTCTAATGTTATGACGCATTCCCTCCTAGTTAGTTGATCAACGAGAATCGTCGGTTAGAGAGATGTCAAGTGGTCTACACTTGACTGCACATGGATCTTCTTCTTCCCTTTCCATCACAAGTACAACAGGCACTTGCTATTAGCTTATTTACTTGAGCTTGGAGGCTTGGGATCTAAGCAGGAAATGCTAAAGTAGTTTGCTGGACAATAGGCGAAGGAGAAGAAAAATGTTATGTAAAAAATGATTGATTTTATTATTTTTTTACTAGATCACATGCATTTTGAATCCAAATTCAACCATCAATCTGGGTTTAAATTCTGATTTACAGTTTGTATTACAGATTCAGATCTTGAGTCCCAGTCTTGTACATCCAAAATAAGGTGATCAATCCTTTTCTCCAATTAACCAATAAGATACTCCATATCCCTTTCTCCAATTAATTGCCTCCACTTGATAAGCATGAAGGCTCCTTGGAGGTGGGTTTGAATCTATGAAAATATGCAATCTTCATGAAAGCTTGGAGGTTTGACCCCAAACTTCCCTCTCACTGCCTTGGTTAGGTGGCCAGCCTTTGTCATTGCCTACCTACCGCTCTGAAACTTCACATAGAGCTTTTAAGTTATTTGCTGTATTTGAGTTGATTTCTTGTTTTGTACTCATGTTACACAACCAATAAAATGAACTCTACCAACAACTTCTGATAAAACTTTTGTATTTGGGAAGGTGCATGTGGCTATAAATCGATGGTAACTAGGGCTGCACATGAGCCAAAAGCATAAATTGAGCTTGGGCTGTTCTGGCTCGGCTTGACCTCGAGGCGCCAGGCTAGCTCAGCTTGACTTGGCTCAGGCAGTTGGGCATTTTAAACTCAACAACAGAAACACACACAACAAGGTGAGAAGGTGGCAGGATCTGAACCCATCACCTCCCTTACAAGAGCCCAACACCCCTTTTTCATTTATTATGTAACACAAATATATAAACAACTTTCATGAAGCTAGATGAGCTTATTGAGTTTAATAGGTCCAACTTGTGGAGTATGGATTGTCATGGGCTCCATTCTCTCATAGACAGAGCTTCCTCTTTGTGACTCCACCCCTCATTTGGGTACCCACCCTGAGCATTTAGAATGGTATGCCCCCTACTTCCAACGAAGAAAGTAAAACAATGCACTAAAATTTCATAACTCAAAAAAACATGTTTTAGTATTGTGAAACAATCCAAGATGCAATGCTGACAAACAAATCATGCTAAATGCATTTACACATAGTATGGTACAATAGACAGTAGAAGATATATACCAGTATATATGGATACAAAAATTTAGAAAAAATACAGCATGCATCATAATATGTATATTCAAGTGTATCTAAAAGAAAAGGAAGGCTTATTAATACACAAAAACACAACTTAAGAAATGGATATCAGGATTAACCATTCTATAATAAGATGGCATTTTTTTATGCCGATCCGGTTTGGCCACAAAACTATTCTACAAATGCCCAAATATTGCATGATCCAGCAAACCTTGGATTAAAATTCATATATCATGTATCAATTTCTCAAACACACGCATATGATCAGGCTGCAAAGCGATGGCCACTGAAAGGCTACCATCATTGAGAGGGCTCGGCAGCATGAAGGCCAGACCCTCGTATGCTATGCCAGCAGGACCCATGAAGATTGGTCTACCCCATCCAAAATCAGCATCATGGATAGGCAGCCTGGTCCAACTGGTGATCCCCAGGTTCGGGCAACGGAACGTGTGGGCCCCACGGACGAGCGCGCTCAAGTCAGGTTGCAGATCCAGGTAGTCTAGTGCAGACCTCAAGTACTCGTCGTCCATCCTCAGCAACGCATCGTGGATCTTGCTAGCTGCATAGTACGTGGGCCTGCACATGAGGTCCCCTGAGACCGCTAATGGCGTCGTCGTAAAGATCACGTTGCCGAAGAAACCCGGAGGCAGTACTGGTCGGAGCCGCGACCGGCCGTCTGTGGCTATGTACAGCTTGGTTTCTTGGTCATGGTCTAGGCCCCTGGCTTTGCAAACGGATCTCCATACATGGCCTGCTAGCATCTCATAGGAACTATAGCTGATGGTGTTGTCCCCTTCTTTGGCCTTGGCCTTGAGGGTGGTCAGTTGGTGCTTGGTGAATTTGAAAATTGCCACAGAGGCAAGGGTGTTTTGGGGTTTTTCTGAGGGAATCTGGGAGGGTATCTTGGTTTTCAGTGGTGGGGCCGGCTGGTACTCTATGTGGGGGAAGGAGGGTCTGGGTGGATCCCTTGCCCTTAGGAGGGTCCGATCTATAAATGGGGGGAAATTTACGTCCATGCCACGGGCGACATCGGACCATGAGTTCACAAAATGCAGGCCCGAGTACCCATCGGCTACATGGTGCTGCATGCCGACTCCCAGAGAGACGCCTCCGCACTTGAAAAACGTGACCTGCCAAACACGGTCCAGCCCAGAGATTGAGTCTCAAGTTTCAACTAGATCGGTCCACAATTGCGGGTAGCAAATTGCTTTTCTTTCAACCATAAATTAATAATCCCAGTACCTTTGAATTGATCACCTTCTGACCCTAAGGGGTGGGTGTTTGACTGCAGGATAAGGTTTTCAACTTTATTTTAGGAAAAAAGGTAAGCACCAGCGACTTTTTCTTCTCAAAAAACAGGAAAGAAAAACTTCCCACCAATGCAAGTAAGTGAAGATGTATTTTTTCCCTATGAAGCGAATGGCGGTAAAGGGTACTTAAGTCTTTGTTGCAGCACCAAATTACAATGCAGTATGATGCGGACAGTCATCGGGATCCATGCCGGTCTGGATCTTATACGTGGCCCTATTTGGAACCCCCGAACATGAGATCTCAGTACCGGCCCTGTTCAGGGGGGGGACATATAACCTGCTTTGGTTTGATAGGGTGTGTGGACCCATGCCGAAAGTTTACTCTTTTTATCCCGTGGTGAGAATCTTTAGGCGTTATCAAACTCTCTTAAGGGTACGTGTGTGTAACGGAAACGGTGAGGTTTCCATAAAAACACACAAAGCACGAAGAGTTTCCGCAAGCTTGGCCGTGACAACACAAACAGAGGGCTCTCTTTCCTCGTGGAAAAAGAAAGAGCCTCGAAATCAATGTGACCGCCGTCCCCCTTTCACCGAAATCTCTTCCCGTGGTGGGTGGTCCAACTCTGTTTCCGTATAAGGAGGCTCCGCACGGATGCATACTCCCCTAAATTATCCCATGAGTATGGATCTACTAGGATCCTTCAAGGATCTAACATGTAGTCAAAAAATAGAAAGTTGTTTTTCTTTCACTACTTGTTAACCAAAATTGACATGTTTGCCTGACTGTCAAAAAAGAAGACACTTAAGGATGGCAGTGATCTCAAAATTCCACCCTCCATCCTCGCACGGGTTTTGATTTTAACCTTCATCTCTCTGTTCCATGTCCTCAATCACCGGTCCAAATGGGGTGAGGCCCCGTTTTCCTTCGGTCCACTGTCATCTCTAAAGAATATTTTAGCATTTTACTAATGGGAATCGGGGACAGGGCAGAAAAAGGCAGAACGGGGAAAAGCATAAGTCCATCCCCACCCCCCATATGGGTTTTGATTTTAAGCTCCATCCCCATTTCACATCCTTCATTCCCCAGTCCAAACGGGGCGAGGCAGGGCAGGGCCCGTTTTCCCCCGGTCCACTGCCATCCCTAAAGACACTTTAATCATGTAATTTTCTCGCCCAAGTAGGTGAAGCAAAACACACCCCAAAGTGGTATTCGTCACTTTCCTTTAAAGGCGATACCTAGAAATATGTTTTTTGCATTTATCATGTAACTTTTCCCACGTATTTCTTATGGAGGTGTTTGTTTCACCCCTTCATAGGAAGTTTCCTATGAAAGAGAGCCTCTTTCTTAGCAAAAAGGCATCCACACGACATTCACTTGATGGGATCTCAAATCACATCCCATTTCTCATTTTCATCTTCAGACGTTTGGTTATAGTGTGCAAACGAGATTCGTTCTCACATTTGAATGACACTCTGGATCCCATGAGAGATTACTAAAACATATCCGGTGATATGCTAAATCACATTTCATTTGTGTTTTGGCATCCCCACCGCATCCATTTCTGCCATTCATCGCGCAAACAGTGGGACCCACCAGAATACGCTCACATGAGATGGACGGTTCATTACAGTGCTCAACTGCTCACAGTATACAGCAGCACCGCATAGAAAACTATGACCATCATTATTGGTTATGTACCTTCTGCTTAAACTATAAAGCAAGGAGATGGAAAGCCTTTGTGAACATGACTGATCATTACCTGAAGCAGCAAGAGAGGGTAGGAGGAGATGTCCTCTGTGTATTCAACCTTGGGTATGAGTTGCTTGAGCTCCATGGTGGGAGCAAAATCTCCAAAATCATCCACCATAGCCTCGGCAACAGCCTCCACAAAGAGCACGCCATGGCCGTTGCAGTTGATCTCGATCCGGCCGTCCTCGTCCCTCCGGAGCCTTCCGGCCATAGGATAGAATGGAACCAGTGCTCTGCTCAGTGATTCTTTCATTATCTTGCTATCAAAGAAGTTGTGGCTGCCATTAGGCCTATAAAAGTAAACACTTGGTGTGTGCATCCTTGGCACCACAAGGTCCACATTCGAGTTCCACAGCCCTTGCTGCGGGGTCTCGGTTGCAGGCCGGACCATGGTTGAGTTTTTCACTGTAATTTTCATCTTCCTGCATGATGCAAACACAATTTGTTAAGTACAACCAAGATGAATATGTATATCAATATATAACCAGCATACACCAAGAAAGCAATAAAAATGTTGGGTGTTCAAGAAAATGCTCTTGCTTCATTTGATGCCAAGGATAGCCTTAAATTTTTTCTTTTCCACAAAATGATGCAGAATCGCAGATGCCTTTGTTTCTTTCCCTTCCCCCATATGTAGGAAGTGATCACGTACACCAAATCTCGATATGAAAACACAAAGATAAAGGGTGGCTCTCTGAATAAGAAAAAGAACGGATTTGCAGGGTCCCAAATGAATTGGCTTATTCAAGCTTCATGCTTGTTTTTTGAAAGATCTATATATACTAAACATTTCCACATTGCAAGAACTCCCAATCATTCTCTTGAAGTTCATCTCTTTATGATAAATGATTAGCATGTCCCAAAATGACCTAACTTAATAAAAAAAATCCTAATTTCTTGAGCATTTTGATACAAAATCAAATAGATTGCCACGAGGTCACCATAGTAACCCAGCCCTTCCTATGTGATGAAAGAAAATCTAATTAGATCAATCTTAGGAGATTAATCACATCCAAGGATCTTTGGCTTGACCCCTCGATCAAACTAAAAATACACGGTTTTGGAATTCGAGGATATGGGGGAGATCTCATATCCTCGGATCTAAGATATCCTGTTTGCATGACCCTCAGACTGGCATGGGCCCCACACCAGGTCCGACCCAAAACACAAAAACAAGAACATTCAAACATGCCATAAGAAATAACAAAATCATAGTATGATGATTGATTAAAACATGTATATTATGAACTTGGTGATGTTTCATGTCATGCCAAACATAAGACCGAAGAAAACAATTCAAAATTTGAGACTTCGCTTTGATTGGGCATCAACAAGTGGAAGATACACTTATACCAATTAATTGGCAGACGGCTCCAGAATGCACAAACTTGGTTGGTGGCAAACTACTTTTTGTTACTGGAATTTAACGAAACCTGTTGCTGAAAATTAATTATCATTCTTTAGTTCTCTGTATGTTCCTTTCTGTCGTCATAACAAGCACACCACTCGTGGGGCTGCATACACTCGAACTATTTTTCATCGCTATTATCTTTTGCACTAAAATGGGGTCAGCTTTTCCTCTCCAAATGCGAAACACTTCAGAATATATATATATATATATATATATATATATATATATATATATATATATATATAGAGAGAGAGAGAGAGAGAGAGAGAGAGAGAGAGAATTGGTTGCGAGAAAAGGCCACACACACATGTCGGTACCCATCCATTTAGCAGTTGGGTGGTCCAAAATGCATTGTTGGTTTTATTTTCCTAGACATTCGTCCTACAGATATATTTAACAAAAAAGAAAAAAAGTGGGTTCTCATTCATAATGCATGCATAAAAAAAACTAGAAATGTAGTCAAGAAGAAAGAACCTACCTACCTCCAACAAAAGTGTTTCGGCTCACCAACCAAACCCACCAATTCATCCGTGGAAAAGTAAAGGACGCAAGCCTCGCCAACTGGGCCCTACAACTAGGCAGGACTGATGATATTTGGTGGGTCCGACCACTAATAAGGCAGTGATCAGAGTCCACTCCATGTTGGGGTTAATTTTGGGAGCAGATTCAGTGTTGTGAGTCCAACATCAGGCCCAATTGAGTTGTGTCGTATCAAAAAAATGTGAGCCCACGCTCGCGCACAAACACCGGATCACGATGGGGTACGGATGTGGGGTTCAGGTTGAACTTTGAAGCATAAACTGCCCTTTTTCTCGCAACCAAAGCACCTTCAACTTTTAAACCAAACTTTCAACGTAACATCAAACCAAATTTGTAAAGCTCTCTCTCCGCGTGCATCTTTTTTGTTTTTTAGAGCGTATTAGGTCAGTGACTGCTCTGATGCTGTTCATCCAAGCGATGAACGGCATCCGAAAGACCATGGAGGAACTATTTTTTCAGCCGTTCCATTGGAAAACCTTAGATGCTGTTCATCCAGGGCATCAACGGCTCTGAAATCTCTCTCTCTCTCTCTCTCTCTCTCTCTCTCTCTCTCTCTCTCTCTCTGTGAGTGGACGCGAGAACTTTGTTTTTGGTACTTATTGAATGAGTAGACCACACAATCAAATTCTCAGAGATGGTTCAGATATTTAGTCCGCACAATGAGAACTCTGAAAATTTTAGATCTAAAAATTTCTGACACGTTCCAAAAGAGAGATAAAGAAATTAAAATTGAGTACTTGTTGGTTTCCAAGCCAAAGGAACGCCACAAACACTCAAATAAATCATTTCAAACGCAGAAGAGGACAGAGCAAAACGAGAAAATCAGGCAAAAAAGAACAAATACCTTCAACAATGATCTCCCCAAAGTCAAAAGATGGGCTCTTCTTGATTCTCTTGAAAATCTAAGGATCAATAGATGTTGCAGAATGAGACTCTCTGGATCCTGTAATTCTAGAGAGAGAGAGAGAGAGAGAGATGTTAGTGCGAAGAAGGTTGGAGGCCTTCTTGGTTGAATCTCGCACCACCCACCTCTATTTAAAAAAAAAAGGGCTGGATGGCAAAGATAGGAATGCCACTGCGTTTGCATTTATTTACAAAACGTGTCCTTGTGTTTGTACTTCAGATACCGATGTGATCACGTCTTCATTTGTTTGGTTGCGATAAAAATGTGCGGTTTTAGGAGCACGTTCATTTCACCAAGGGAAAATGAGGAAGAGGTCGTTTTCATACGAAAATGTGTCATTTTTCTGCAGCGGATGAAACAAATGCTTCTTTAGTGAGGCCCCAGCCGTGCCTGCATTATCACGTGAAAAAGTCAGGTTTTCCTAAAAAAAAATGCAGTAGCACTCTTTCCTAGGGGGTGTGAATGGGTCAGGAATGATCCAATCCCGACCCTTACCGGATCCGGTAGGGTCAAGGTTTGGTAACAAAGGAAGGGGTCCTATTAACTATTCTGTTCGGATCCATGAGGTCCAATCCAATTATTAAGCTGACTGTATAATTTATGAAATTTTATACCAAAAACTGGATCCGATCGAGTTTTGATTAAGATCTATAAACTTTTAATATAAAAAACCTAAAAAAATATTATTTTACTGGGTATGATTTTTCTTATAAAAATATTATTTTACACCTCATAGTTGGATCCATGTTTGGATCCAGCCACTTTGGCAGAAGTCCAACCCGTTGACACCTCTACAGTCCTTCATCCGAGGAAGCATTTTTGCACAAAAATCTGGTGTTTTTTTTTTTTTTTTTGTCGCTTTGGACGCAAACTCACTTGAAATAAACGAGCACCAAGATTTCGATGGGTATGAATGGCTAATTTTCACTTGATTATTAAGAGGAATTTAAATGGACTAAAGAATTTATCCAAATTGGCCTAAACCGAGACCCGTATTGCACTGGTCTTATTTGAGCCAACCGATGCAAATGCAATTCTCCATGTTACAAAAATCAAGCAAAGAAAGTAAAATCACATCTCAGGAGTAAGAAAAGAAGAATCTACTATAAAAAGAGAAGAAAATAAAAGTAAAAATAAAAAATCTTAAAAAACCCTAATACCCTAATACACCTGAAAAACGTGTTGGCTTAGTCTTTGAAGGTGAGAACTTTCTTTAAAAAAAAAAATACCCGTAATAGACGTGAAATTTATCTCTTCAAGGTACGCTCCAAGTTCATGAATTAAGGTGGGACAAGAAAAGACACGGACGTTCCGCCTAACCCCAGCTTGCATAGCAATTTCTGCGTACAAAAAATCACAACACGGTTTAGCAATTTTTTGTGTTTTATGTAACCCGAGTACTTTGAAAAGTACTCGGCCCGATCACCTAACCACGCCTCATAAATTTGGTTATTCTCCGTACTAACATAGTAGGTCCAAGTAGAGGTAGGCAATGGGTCGGGTGTGCCGACTCGGCCCAGCCCACCATGGGTCGGACTTGAGTCATTAGTAGGTGTGTCAATAGGTCAGGTTTGGTTCGGACTCAAGTGAAACCAGACCCAGACCTGATTTGAGATGATGGAAACGTATATGCACCTAGGTTCAATCATAATCATCATAGGAAAAACCATACTTGGATCCTATAAAGATTACATGAACCAAGCTTGGATAGGGGTGTCAACGGGTCGAGTTTGGTTTGGATCAAGGTGAAACCAGACTTGGATGCAATTTTTGAGTATGGTATCGGATCTAGACCCGAGTCTAATCAGACCCACCATAAGATAAACCATACCTGGACCCGATAAGAACTACATAAACCAGACCTAGGCTATACCCAGTACAATAATATTTTTTTATTATTTTTACATTGAAATTTTGCGTTATTTAAAAAAATACATTGAAAATTTATGAGTCTTAATCGGAACTCAGGTCAAGCCTAGGTTTGGTATAAAATTTTACAAATTATACCTGGATCCATGTATTAATCGAACCTTCGGGTCTGGTATAAAATTTTACAAACTATACCCTACTCCATGTATTAATAGGACCTTCGTTCTGGACTCAAGATCATGTCTTTTATTTATCACCGCACTCGGACCCTTTAGGGTTTGGTACAGATCAGGTCCGGGTAAACCCAACCCATTGACACCCTTAGGCTTGGGCCATACCCGATAAAACAATATATATTTTTTCTTTTTTACATTAAAAATTTGTGAATCATAGTCGGAACTAAGTCATGCTTGGGTTTGGTATGAAATTTTACAAACTATACTCGGCTTCATATATTAATTGAACCCTTTGAGTTTGACTCAGATTCTAATCGGACCTTCTTATTTATCACCAAACCCTAAGCTTATAGGGTTTTGTACACGTTGTGTTAGTGTCAAACCCGACCCATTGACACCCCCTTAGTCATTAGGCCAATCGACTTTGAGGTTTGGTGAAGTTGTATATTCAAAGAGAGAGATATTTAGGTTTTGACAGTGACTCCAACAATATGGTGGTCTTTTTCGTGACGGTATTAATTAGATTCCTTATGGTCAGGGTTTGGTCCATTTACTATCAAGGTCGGTACGGCTGTGGTAACGTCAGAAGAAAATAAGGACGTAATGATTATTGTATGAAATGAGCAGGGGTGCTTCAGGAACTAGAAGCGTATTATTGAAGCGATCAATCAAAGCTTGATTAGTGTTTAGAACTAATCACTTTCAAGGGTATTCTTTTAAATGAATGTATTGTAGGACCCCACGCTTGTTTAGCATGGTAGGTAGGTGTGACTTCTTCTCCAAATGGATTACGTGGCAAACGCACCAGGCTGACGTGGCGAATAGTGGGAAGGAGTCGGAGCTGGACGGCAAGGAGAAGAGGAGGGGTTGGTGAACGGTGAACCCACCTAACCTAACCTCATCCGGTTACCCGGTCACTTGCAATTGAGCTCGGAATGGATTTACCGGTCCCACTGATGGGTCCTACATTGGTGGGAAAATGAGAGGATGGACGGACCCACGTAGGTCCGGGTGGTCGTGGGGTCCCACTAGGGTTTTTTTCTTCATTCGGTGTTACTTTATTATGTTCAAAGGACCTCACCACCACAGCTCATCCATCTTTATCTTGATTTATTATGTCACTTTGTGTTAGGGATGGCAGTGGACCGGGGGAAAGCGGGTCCCCGCCCCACTGCCATCCCTACTTTGTATTGGCCGTGGTTCATAACCCAGCTCAGCAGAACCGAACAGGGTCGGACCCTGTTCGGTCATGGCTCGAACAGGGTCGCTGTCGCTTCGATGTTGGGATGTCAATGAAATTCAAATTTTTTTTTTTTAGGCTATGTATGGGAGGGGAGCCTTGCAATGGGATGGAAACACGGTTTGAGTGTGTTGCTAAAATAATAAATGTTTGGGCAAAGTGTAGTGTTGAGAGACCCAGTTGCCAAAGGCATCTTCTTATGGACGGTGTTCAAATTTGGATAACACAAGTCCCAATGCATTATTTTAGCAATGCCCCTTTAAGAGCATCACAGAAACCACAATACAACCTCTCATTTAAGGCTTCCACATATAGCCTTAGCTGCATTTGGTAAGCTGAATGTTTATCACTATTGGTGTGGCCGGTACGTGTATCGTCCGAAATTTGATAGTCGGTAGACCTGAATCGGCTATTTTTTAATAAATGTAAAAAAAATTTACCAAAAAATATTTTTAAAATATTATTTTAATAGTTTTAACATGTGTCACATTATGATTACAACAACAACAACTACGCCTTCATCCCAAAACAATTGGGGTCAGCGATATGTACCAAAAAAAGAAATTCATTTTGGGTCTGCCACATGAATCCTTTTCCTCCAATCATTTCTATCCAATGCCATGTCCTCGGTGAGGTTCAAAGCATTCATATCATTTCCTATCATCTTCATCTAAGCCTTCCTAGGCCTACCCCGACCTCTTTTAACTAATATATTTTCCCATTTCTCCAACCTTCTAACTGGAGCATCATTAGGCCTTCGCCGAATATGTCCAAACCACCGTAAACGATTCTCTCGCATCTTATTTTCAAAGGGTGCAACACCTACCTTCTTACGTATCTCCTTGTTCTGAATCTTATCTTTTATTGTATTTCCACACATCCATATAAGCATCCGCATCTCAGCTACACTCATTTTTTGAATATGATGTCTCTTGGCAGCCCAACATTCTGTACCATATAGTAAAGCGGGTCTAATAGTCGTCCTATAAAACTTTTCCTTCAACCGCAATGACATTCTACGATCGCATAACACTCTAGTTGCACTTTTTCATTTCATCCACCCAACTTTTATCCTATGATTTACATCTCCATCAATTTCTCCATACTTTTGAATGATGGATCCCAAATATTTGAAATAATCATTCACCGGTATTTCTTGCTCACCAAGCTTCACTACACTCCCATCACTACTTCGTTGCTTACTAAACCGACATTCCATATATTCAACCTTACTCTTACTCAACTTAAAACCTCTAGCTTCCAATGTTTGTCTCCATAATTCTAACTTAGCATTAACATCAGCTCTAGACTCATCAATCAAAACAATATCATCAGCAAACAACATACACCACGGTACATTTTCTTGAATTGATCTCGTAAGCTCATCCATCACTATCGCAAATAGAAAAGGGCTTAAAGCAGATCCTTGATGTAACCCAACCGTTATCGGAAAATTGGTTGTCACCCCTCCACAAGTTCGGACATTGGTTACTACTCCTTCATACATATCTTTAATTATACTAATGTACTTGAGAGAAACACTGTTCTCCATCATTGTCCACCAGAGAACGACCCTAGGTACTCTATCATATGCCTTCTCTAAATCAATAAAAACCATATGCAAATCTTTGTTCCTCTCTCTATATCTTTCAATAAGTTGTCTAAGAAGATGTATAGCTTCCATAGTTGATCTTCCAGGCATAAAACCAAATTGATTCTCCGATATCATGACAATCTTCCTCAACCTAGACTCAATCACCCTCTCCCAAAATTTCATAGTATGACTCATGAGTTTTATACCACGATAGTTTGTGCAATCTTGTATATCACCCTTATTCTTATATAAAGGCACCAAAGTACTCTTCCTCCACTCATTAGGCATCTTATTTGTTCGCCAAATTAAGTTAAAAAGATTTGTCAACCATTCTAAACCTTTCTCTCCCAAGCATTTTCAAGCCTCGATAGGTATACCATCTGGGCCAACTGCCCTTCTTGATTTCATTTTCTTCAAAGCCTCTGCAATTTCTTTCTTTTGAATCTTGCGCATGAAGTCACGATTTATCTCATGAAAAGGAATGGAGAAGTCTCCAAGATCTTGAGCATGACTATCATTAAATAGCTTATCAAAATAATCTTTCCATATCTCCTTAATCTCCTCATCTTTGACTAAAACCCTTTGTGTTTCATCTTTGATACATCTAACCATACCCAAATCCCTCGATTTCCTATCTTTCATCTTTGCAAGCCTATAAATATTCTTCTCGCCTTCTTTGGTATCCAACTTGTCATAAACCTCCTTATATACCTTAGCCCTCGCGTTTCGAACTACTTTCTTAGCTTCCTTCTTTGCTATCATATACTTCTCCAAATTCTCATTATCACGACTCTTACTTAGATTTCTATAACACCCTCTTTTAACCTTAATAGCTAATTTGACATCCTCGTTCCACCATGATGTATCCTTACCTAGTGGTGCACCGCCTTTAGACTCACCCAATACCTCCTTAGCCACTTTTCTCATGCCACCCGCTATCTTATTCCACATTGATTCTGAATCCTCCTCGAGACACCAATCAGCTTCCTTAACTACCTGCTCTACAAACATTCCTTGTTTAGCTCCTTTCAGTGCCTACCACTTATATCTAGGATCTATCCTATGTCTATCCCTTTTGCGGCATTGTCTAATTCTAAGATCTAAAATTAAGACTCTATGTTGTGTAGCTACACTTTCTCCCGGTATAACCTTACAATCGATGTGACAACCCCTATCTCTCTTTCTAAGTAGGAAAAAATCTATCTGACTCGTATTAACCCCACTTTTAAATGTTACTAGGTGAGACTCCCTCTTCCTAAACCAAGTGTTTGTTAAGATCATATCATAGGACAAACAAAAATCTAAAATCATTTCTCCACTTTCATTTCTTTCTCCTATACCATAGCCTCCATGGATACTCTCAAATCCATCCCTACTAATGCCTACATGTCCATTAAGGTCACCACCGCCGATGAAAAGCTTTTCTCCATAAGATATCCCTTGTACTACTCCATCTAAATCTTCCCAAAATTGATGCTTAATGGAATCATCTAAACCTACTTGAGGTGCATAAACACTAATAATATTAATAATATCTGTACCTAATACTAATTTAATAAGTAAAATTTTATCACCTTTCCTACAGACCTCAACTACATTATCTATAAACTGACGACTCATAACAATCCCTACTCCATTCATATTCCTATTTATTCCTGTATACCAAATCTTATATCCCCAAGGTTCTATCACTTTTGCTTTCTCACCTACCCATTTGGTCTCTTGTAGACATAAAATATCATTTTTTCTCCTACACATAACATCTACTAGCTCTACCAACCTACCAGTTAAAGACCCTATGTTCCAAGTGGCTAACCTAATTTTATGGTCTTGGACTAACTTCTTTACCCCCACCCGTCCAACAAAGTGAGGGAACCCTTGCCTATTTGACACCACACCCGGGCGCCGGTGTGACGCGTCGTTTCTGGACGACGACCTAGCAACCCTTGCCCATTTATCACTGCCTCCGGGCATAGAGAGTACAGTGCGTCGCTCAGTAGGGAACGCCCCAACGAAATTCTCATATTGGTTCATTTTCATAGGGTATGACTAAGTTTTTATGTCGGCTGTCACAGGCCTACCGCAACCCTCCTCCTTTATCCGGGCTTGGGACCGGCAGTGTATAACTAAACAATTATACACAGGCGGAGTTAATTATTATTGATATGTAATAATTTATTATTATTTTTGGGAGTATATAGAACAATTCAGTTGAGTATCGGTATTGGCCGATACAGCTGAATCGGCAGCCCAACGAATTTAGGGCCAATGCTGACAACATTGGGTAAGCTAGAACCCACATTCCATTCTAATCGGATGCAGATCATATGGGTTTTTTTTTTGCAGCCGAATTTGTTAAATATCTAAATCCATTTACTATGAGCTTTTCACCATCCAAATCCGAATTCAAATTGGAATCCATCCGACTAGTTGAATATGGTATTGACCACATCTGATCCAAATCCGAACCGTTTACATCACTACCTCAATGGTTGGCGTAAGGGATTGCCTCAAGTTACTGAGTCCAATGCCCCGAACTCATGGTTATCAGCATTGAAAACACACATATGAGGTTAGATTGAGTCAAAACGACTTGCATGGTCACATCCAACTAAATTGTGTATACAATCGAATTAGCAAATACATTAAGCATTTTAAAAATCACTTTTTGAGATTTTATCAATCTTTGAAAATATCATGATAAAGTCACAATATTTTCAAAATAAAGCCAATATTTTCATATATCGTGGAGCCCGTGACATAAATTGTTGTCGTTCGAGTAAACATACGACTTTGGGTGGTGAAACCTCTCTCATTGAATCCCAATTTGCTTGACTTTAGGGGCTGGAACAATGTCTGCATTGATGGTGATGAGGTGTTTAGGTTAGGTTTGACTCGAACTCAGTCAGTACTTCTACGCTATATAATTGGGACTCTTTGAACTCCACCATGATCATTATTATATGCTTAGCCCCACATGGTAGCGTAGCTACTAGACCAACTCTAGGGCTCAAAACAGCCAGGATTTTGACCAAGTCTAACCTAACAAGAACGAGCGTGGGCTGCAGCCTAAGCTTACCATAGCAAAATAAGGAAGGTCCTTCGTCCCGGACCCAGCCCACATCAGTTTAGAAGTCGGACAGAGTCACTGAAACGATGGAAATGACCAGATGTGATGGACCTCTACTGTTGGACTACAATACAAATTAGAGATCGGAACTCTCTCTCTCTCTCTCTCTCTCTCTCTCTCTCTCTCTCTCTCTCTCTCTCTCTCTCTCTCTCTATATATATATATATATATATATATATATATATATATGGAGGAGAGTAGGTACCTTTCAAAGTCCATAGTCTACCCCAAGCAAATGGGGTTTTCAGAGTATTTTTCATAAATTTGGTACACCACGGATGCATTCAGTCGATTTGCTAGAAAATGAATTTTGAATCATGTTTATTATAAAAAAAGGTAAATTTTTCAGCTTGAATATTAACGAAAATGGTAGATGGTCAATTTTCAAACCTCATAAAAATCTAGCAACGTGCCGGAATCAAACAATCCATGAGTCCATTCCTTTGAAGTGAATACAATCATAGGTGTCAAAATTCTACCTACATGCCTACTCTCCAATCCTTGTCTATCGCAAGCTTGTTGGGCTTATGAACAATTTTTTTTTTCATGCTTAGACCTATGAATGTATTGATTTTATAAGAACGGACTCTTAGATCGTCCGATTCTAACATGTGGGTAGATTATTATGAGGTCTGAAGATCGATGGTCTACAATTTTTATAAATATTCAAGCTGAAAACTTAACATTTTTTTATTGAACAAGTATGATTCAAGTGTAATTTTCTAGCAAAAACAAAAAAGAAAAAAAAACAGCAAAATTCTCTAAAATGTGCAATTAGCCTTCGACCGGTAGCTTTTTTCCACTAAGACCCACTTGCAATGTAGAAAAATAATTGAAAGGAAAAAAAAAAGTAGGATAAAGTTTTGTAAGAAAAAAAGTAGGATGTCCATATATATATCTGACAAATTTTTTTATAGAAATAGGTCAAAGCTGACAAAAAAAAACTTAAATTTTTTTATGTTTGTTAGAAACATGAAGAAATGGCAGGTCCCACCTGTTTGAAAAAAAATATTAACATCTGCCAAAACTTTTACCTGCATTCATGGGGATCCTAATTTTTTGTTTTATCTATCTCTACCAAATTCCATCAGTTGTGATTTGCAGCCCGTTGTCTATTAAGTGAACACGAACTTGCCAACCTTTTTAATTCAACAAAGAATCTCTCTCTCATGCTTTTTGGGTGCAGCATAGTTGGTGAAGGCAAAACCTTGACTGAGGGTGGGTGAGGAAAAGCGTCGCTATCCCTTACCCCATGACACGGTCGATGAACGTGCACTGCCCTCTTTGAAATAGTGAAAAAATGAAAGTAGTTGTGGACAAGGGCCTATCTTCCTGCTGGCTTTAGCAATCCCATTTACTCATCAACGTTGTGACTAAATTGATTTGCAATAACTTTTCTGTCCCTTCTAAATACAGAGTGTACAACTTAGTCAAACCCGATAACAATGCAACAACCTACAATATGCAATGAATTACAATTGAGTATAGGTTAGGATACCGACCTAGAGGCTCGCCCTTAGAAACCTTATATATCTATCCCAGTATATAATAACCATTTTTTAAGAGATCTAGAATTAAATTTACAATCCTTTCAAGTCACATTACTTTCCCCTCTACTTTCCAAGGCTTTATTTGTTAATCACTCCTCGAAAGTCTCGACTGTTATTTGGTCATCACGATATAGATCTTGTAATACCTCCTTCCTCCAATCCCACTCACATATTATGATTTTGTAATATCTTAAAACTTGTGGGCTATAGGAAGAGTTATTCTAGTAAAATTTGATATCTTACATTGAATTTTATGAAGGATACATATACTTGACATCCCTTGATTATAGGGATAGGAAAAAAATAAAAAGGAAAAACCGTTAAAATTTTGTTAAAAGTAACTAATATACAATAAGAAAAATGGACACTTCCAAATGACCACCATGAGATCATGCATGATCGTATTATGCGTGATCTCATGCATGTGTCATCCTTATCTCTTTGACACTCCCCTCAAGTTGAGAGTGTAGGTCTCAGCTTGTGTATAAGAAATTGAAACTGATCTTGCATAAGGGATTTAATGAACACATCTGCAAGTTATAATTTTGTGGAAATATACTTAGTACATAAGGTTCCTGACTGCACTTTTTCACGAACAAGATGACAATTGAGCTCGATATGCTTAGTCCAATCATGAAATATTGGATTTGTTGCAATGTGAATGGAAAATTGATTTTCACAATATAATATCATAGGATCTTTATTAATAACTCTAAAATCAGCCAAATTAATTCACATGTTGCAGCCGTCATGGATCAGTACTATGCTTCAGTAGAGGATCGTGAAACAATGACTTGTTTCTTGCTTTTCCATGAAAAAGGACTAGTGCCCAACATGATAAAATATACTCTTATAGACCTTTGAGTCATTGCACAACTAGCCCAATCTGCATCACATTAAGATGATAACTTAAGCTCGCTTTCAACAAGTAACGAAATTCCATGACCAGGATAATATTTTAGATATCTCAAAACTAGGATAGCAACATTATAATGTGACACTCTGGGCTCATGCATAAATTGGCTTAGAATATGAATTGAGTATACGATATCCGATCGAGTCATTATCAAGTATCTGAGACGTCCTATTAATCTCCTGTAGCGCATTGAATCTTGAAGAATTTCTCCATCTTGTGTATTCAATTTAAGTTTATGATCTATTGGAAACTCTACCAGTTTTACACCCATAAGTCCTACATCAGATAATATATCCAACATGTATTTATTTTGACTCAGAAAAAATACAATGGTGCTCTAGCCCCTTCAATTCTCAAAAAATATTTTAATCGGCCCAAATCTTTAAGGTGAAACTGTGAGTTTAAAAAATGCTTGATCCAAGCTATGACATAGTTATCATTCCCTGTCACAATAATGTCACCGACATAGATTAATATGACTATGATTTTTTATCTAGCCCTCTTGGTGAAAAGAGTATAATCTGACGATGATTATATAAATCTAGCTTCCTTGAGCGCAGACATGAGTTTGTTAAACCAAATTCTAGATAATTATTTTAATCCATAAATTGATTTATTTAATTTGCAGATATAATGAGACTCCCCCTGACATTGGTATCCTGGTGGCAAACCCATATAATTTTTTTCATGAAGGTCCCCGTGCAAGAATGCATTGTTTACGTCCAATTGATAAATCATCCAATTGTTAATGGCCACAAGAGCGAGTAAACAACACATGGTGGTGAGTTTGGCCACCGGTGTAAATGTCTCATGATAATCAAAATACTTTCACTTGGGTATAGCTTTTGGTGACTAAATGAGCCTTATATCTCTCGATGGATCCATCAGATTTATGCTTAACCTTATAAACCCATTTGAATCCAATGGGTCTTTTTTCGGTGGAAGAGAGTCTGTGATCTAAGTATTATTCACTTTTAAAGCTTTGATCTCCTTAGTCGTAGCTTCTTGCCAATGCAAATGCTTAGTAGCTTTGCTATAATTGCTTGGCTCAACATCATTAAAAATAGCTGAAAGAAAAACCTTGTGGAAAGAAGAAAATTTAGAGAGAGCAATGAAGTTTTGAATGAGATATGATTGACCTGAAGAGGTATGATCAAGAGAGAATGATGATGCTCGCTTGGGTACCATGGCCGAAGAGAAAATGCAATCAAGCAGGTATGAAGGACGGGTATGGGTTCTCATGGAGCATCAAGTAATGGATGTTGGTTGATTTTCTAGATTTGGATTCAGACATGGTTCTGGAGGGGTAACATTTGGTTCATGGTATGAATGTGGGGATTGTGGGTCATCAATGTCTTCTATGACCGATGAGTTCAGATCTAGATCTAAAGTGTTCTTGTTGAATGTATCCTCAATAGGATTGGGTATAATGGGTGCATATTGGAAATCTCATCTTGAGGTTTTGTTATGAAAAGAAAAACATTTTTATAAAATAAAACACCTCAACTGAAAAAGAAATCATGAGTTTGTAAATTATAAAGATGATATTTGAGTTGATTTTGTGAATATCTGATAAAAATGTACTTTCGAGATCTTGAATATAACTTGTCTCGGATTGAGCATAACATAAACATTCAAATACTTGAAAGTGATCACGATGTTGATTTTTTAACTTTTTAAAATGCAAAACAGACGGCCACGATGTTGGCATGAGCAAAAAGCTCATGTTCAGCATGACCTGATCTGCTTCCCTTGTTTTGGGTTCATTCTCTCATTTACCAACCCTAGAACATGTCCTTAGGTCCAGTCCCATGGTTGCCATTCCATTAGAATAGACAAAGCTGTCATCAACGAGGCGCAGGGACAAGGCTCGGTCAACTAAAGAAGAAGAAACATATTGTGATGAAAAATTGGGATTTTGTTTTTGAAAGAAGAAAAATGTGATTTCATTAAATGATATTGTTTAACATAAGGGCAGGCACCGAGTTTATTCTAATTTCATGCCACCATCCTAATCCTTATTAATGAAATACCACCCTAATCTTTAATAATGAAATCAGTACAGCGGCATTGAATACGACACTATTACTGATGCGAACACAATTCACCAGTATCAGTGGCGCCTTTACTTGCGTTCTGCGCCACTGAAGGTTATTACCGGCGCAATAATGTAACAGTAGTGCCTTTCATTCTTGTAGTGGCAAGCAACTGCTGAAGATGCAGCCTCCGCTGGCACACTGGGTGGTTGCGTCCTCAACACGGAGATTTACCTCGCATGCAGGGAGGCAGGCCCATTAAGTACCCGGTTCTGATGAGGGGTCCTTCCTCATCAACAAAAAAAAAAAAAGGCTTGAAGCTGAGATGCAACATGAAAGATTCTTACATTCTCCGGCTATATTATTTAAACTATAACAGAAAATGAATGTATCACCTATAAGAATAATGATATTTCATACAATATCAGCAAGATATCTGAATATTCCTCGAATAACCACCAGCTCGATTTTTCTTGAATATGAGGGCATTATTAATTATTTTACCCTTTCACTAAAACATGAAACAGTAAAATTCACCATTTCAGCGAATCTGAAATTTGCCTATACAATTTTAGAAAAATCACTATTTTCAGCGAAACTGAGATTCACCTATACAGTTTTAGGTCATGATTTCAGCAAAACTCACTGTTAGCAAAACTGAGATTCGCATATACTGATCTAGTGAAACTCACCATTTCAACGAAACTCAATATGAGATTCGCCTACACATCAAAATAGCAAAACTCAGTATAGTTGCCAAAAAAGTAACAAATCTTAATTGTGAGACTTTTTTTTACAACTACTTTTCTTTCACTCCATCTCCACTATCAAATTAAGTCACCACTACCATAATCATCACTACCACCATTTCTCCACCATTAACACTATCATCCATCACCACCATCATCACTATCACCAATACCACTACCAAGGTTGGCAAACTTGTAAAGTAAACTTTGGTGACTCGTTCTGAAATAGGTATCAAATGAGTCACCAATTGAAAATGACTTTTTTTTCCTAAACTTGCCATCAACTCGGCCTGAATCGACTAACTCACCTCAAACTAATCAAACTCTGCTTAAATTATTCGAGTTGAAACATTTAATGAATCTAGTTTTTAAAAGTTTTTTTTAGAAGAAAACCAACAAAAAGTAAAGATTGTAAATTTGCCTATTTAGTTCTTTCTTATCATTAATGCTTAGATTTTCCCCTATATCATGCAACTTTGAGAAGAGAGCAAGCATGACGTTAAATATATAGTTGAGGTTGGGCTTCAAACCTTAGGTTTCAGACTTTTGGCTTCCATTGCATCTCTCTCTCTCTCTCTCTCTCTCTCTCTCTCTCTCTCTCTCTCTCTCTCTCTCTCTCTCTCTCTCTCTCTCTCTTGGAGTCTAAACTCGCTATTTTATTGCAATAGAATTTTGCTAGTGAAAGTCAAGTTTCACCAAAACATTTAGGCAAACCTAAACTTTATTCAAAAATCCCAGAAACTCATTTTGATATAAAAAAACCTTAGCCTCTGAGCAAGGTAACTTCATCCAATAGGAATTAACCTTGCAGACATCAACCAATAAAATTGTATCATACGATATTCTCATCCAATCAAATTCAAGTTGTAGCACAGCAAATGGATCTAGATTTTTGGATCTCAAATCAATAGGATTGGGGTCCATACCTATCTCAAAATCTATAAATAGAGATCCAATCATCTAGAACTAGAGTAAGAAAACCCTATTGCATTGAGAGCCTAACCCAACATGAGCGTCCTCACTCTGTCGAACCTACTTGCCAAATCTAGCTCTAGATCGCCTATCCTAGGATCCATTCTGTTGGATCCGAACCTTCCTAAGCTTGTTTCCTGTAGAAGTGTTTTCAAATTCATCACTCCATAGAGTCATCTTAGGACGGCTACCTAAGCCCATGGTGAGTTCAGTTATCTTATTTTTAATTTAATTTATTTAAAGTGTGCTTATCTTTAATTTTGTATATTTATCTTTGTTTCTTGCTTTTTTAAGCATTGGTGCTGCCCCGCACTGTCAACATTACCTTTTTTATAAAACTCATGTACGAGGTACGAGCTACCTTGCAAGCCATGACCTAATTATTAAGGATTTTGTGTCCTTGGTTCGGTTGATCTCTGCTCAATGGAGAAGGAAAGGTGCTCACCTTAAAGAGTGGATCTCACATCTCTCTTTTTGTTTCAAAATCCAAATTTGTTTTGAATCCAAATCTATTTTCTAATTTACATGGTTTTTCTTTTAAAAATTTAGAGATCTACAATGGGTGGTCAATAATGTTTGATTCCTGTGAGAGAGTCACTTGCACAAGCCAACACCCAGCATAGTTCTTGAGGGTGAGGGTCCTGTCCATAGAGTTTTTATGCTTCTATAATATGGCAGCTAAGCTAGCGCGATTAACTCTTTGAGCCCATACGCAGTTTCTTGAGTGATAAACTAAAAAAACAACCCATTAATGACTACTAAGTGACATGCGTATTGCGTGCCTTAACTCTTCAACCTTGTGTAACTCAAACCTTTATGTAAACTCTTCTCATACTACAATGATTGCATTTGACACATGGACCACTACTTTACCTGCTAGATTCACAACCACCACCCACTACAAAGGATGTCATAAAACCATTATAAGACTCCACTTCACTAACCACCATGCATTAATTTTTTCCCTTGTACAATATTTATGTAAATACAACATTGCCCATAAAATCTCTACACATGACGCATTTATAAAAGGGAAGTGTTACAATGCACTACCGATAGTGCATTGTAATATCATGCACAAATGGTTTTGAGACAAAATTTACCTCTCAAAGCGGCTGTTTTGCAATTTTTACATTAGGTTTTTTTGTCACTCTAAATTATATTATTTAATGGTCTCAGTGATCCACCAACCCTTCATTAAAAATACTGCATACCTTTCCCTAAGTTCCCTCTATATTCTACCCGTTTCTCACCTTTGCTGGTATCCACCGGAAAATCACCAGAAATCTCATCCATATGAATACCAGTCGATGTCCGGTAACATTTTTGTTGGGTTTGTGGTGAGTTGGAATGCATCAAGGGTGAGAGAGAACTGTTGATCAGGCCTGAGGAAAGTGATCCAAATCAATACACAGCACTCAGCAAATGCATGAGAACCAAAACAAGCTTAAGAGCCACCAATATGTCAAAACAAAGTGGCCGTTTTAGCATCTTCCATGGCGGCAAGAAGCACCATTCTCTGTTCTGAGAGAGAGAGAGAGAGAGAGAGAGAGAGATGCCGGATGTTGATAGGTGCTTACCACATTGGATTTCCGGTAGAAGGTAGAAAAGGGGTGGATGAGGGAAGAGTATATGGGGTTTTTAATCAAGGATAGGAAGAAAAGGGGTGGATTGGTCATTCAGTGTTGGCATTAAACAGTATGATTTCAAGAACATAACAAAAAAAAATCCAACACAAAAATTACAAAACAGTCACTTTGAAGGGTATATCCTGTCCCAAAACTATTTGTTCATCATTTTAAAATGCACAAATGGTTGTGCATTGTAACACTTCCCTTTATAAAACTATTCAAAACACCTAAGCAAGACCAGCTTAACATTTGATTTTGACTACAATCCAAAATGGATTTACGCTTCCAACAAAATTTTCTGCATAGTTCTAAGACATGGTAGCCAACTAACTACTGGCCACAAACGGGTTAAGCGAGCATCTAATTCAATAGCACCATGGCATTTGACTGATGGGCTTCGCCATTCAAAAAGAACAAAGTCATCCTCCGGTAGGGATACCAACGGGGGCTCCGCTTGTTTGGTAGGAGTTTAGTGCAGGTCACCATGTGTTGGGACGTTGCAAGTTCAAAATCCAATGGTATGTTGTGATAACTGGTGGGAGTCTGCCTAACACCAGCATGCCTATAAAAAAAAAAAGATACTCAAGGATGGGGTCGCAAGAATATGTGAACCACCAATTATGTGAACTGCATATGAACTAAATATTTCTGATGCTTTTTTCACAAATCTGATACCGTAGATGTGCTCAACATGTGGTCTATTTGCTAGAAATCTATACTTGGGTTTTCATTTTTAATGAAAAATAATATTTTTTTATGTTAAAGATTTATACAGAAATACACACCCGTATGGTCCAATTTCATATAACCCACGAAAATCTGAGTTTGTACAGCAATTGTAGGATTCTAATTTTCTGAGCAAGACTGCGTCACCTTACTCATCAAAACCACATTTCTGAGCAAATTATTGCATTTTACATTGACACCTTTAAAATGTCATCTTGAAGCTTAAAACAAGTCAGAAAGATCACTTTTCCACAAATGGCACTACCAAAACTGCAAAAGTCGGACACCAGCATCTCTCTCTCTCTCTCTCTCTCTGCATGAGCATTTGTCTCTCTAGCATGGTGTTTGTCTCTCTAGCGTGGATGTTATACCATATCAACGAGTAAAATCATATCAATTTGTGCATTTTTCAAGTAGATTGAACCATGTGAGTTGGTTTTCCATAGTTGTTTCCTGCATGGAAACTTGGATAGTCATTTTTTTAATAGTTGGATTTTGTTATTTTCAATCATATAACAAATATATTTAAAATTTGAATCATATTTGTCCAGAATGTTTTTCATGGTACATGAACTATCATAAATCCATTTTTGCATATAGTGAGATTCCACTCGTTGATACCAATTTTCGGTATGCACTCTCTCTCTCTCTCTCTCTCTCTCTCTCTCTCTCTCTCTCTCTCTCTCTATATATATATATATATATATATATATATATATATATATTAGAAAATCATATGTGCAAGTTGTATTCACTCATCTGACCTCATGGACGTGTTCAACACGGCTTGTTTGCTAGGGATTGAAATTTGGATAATCTTTTTCCAATGAAAAATATGATTCTTTAAGTTGTATCCTACTTTTTCCAACGTCAGAACATGAATTTTGAGGTGTGAAGTCTTGGTAAATTGTGGGCCCTTGATTTTTAAAGGGCTTGAAAAGCCTGCTTACATGTCACAACTCACAAACATACAAGTAAAAATATTTTGAGCAACATACAAGTATAATTATTTTGAGCAAGGCCAGAGAATATGCTGATGCTTATTGCAGAATGCACCTCCAAACGGAAGCAACCATTAAAAAAGCCAAACAAGAAGTGACGTGAACTTCAGCCAAGCATAAACAAGAAGATAACACAAACCCACTTAGATGGTCTTTTTCATGGCATGACATACCAGAACATGATAATTTACAAGTAGCAACATCAACAGAATTCAGTTTGCCGAATATACAGTGTTGGTGCCTCGAATCATGAGGCTCAGATTTGGAAAACATTCGTCTGGAAACGTTCATCGTATAACCTCCAATGCCCATATCTTTCAGTATGAAAAACTGACCTTGGAATGTAGAAATTAGGCCGGGTAAGAACCTTCAAATTCTTCAGGTTTTCTGCAGCATCTTGCAATGCTCTGCCCGTAAGATTAGCACATCCAAAGAGGTCCAAGAACTCCAAGTTCATGCATCCCTCCACAATCGATTTGAGCCCGTTAGGTGATAACTTGGAGAAACGGAGTTCTAAACGCACAAGATTAGGCATAAACTTTGCAATAACAGCAGCCTCTTCATCCCCATCCTGCGGGGCAGAGTTGAGATAACCCTCAGGAATGATTCCTCTGTGCTGAGAAGGGTCTAGCCAATTCAACAGGTTCCTTCTTAAAACTTTTAAATTCGGACAATTACGCCCAATCAACTCCAGTGACTCGTGAGAGATATTGTAACAGAAACTAATGTCCAGTTCACTAAGCATGTGGCATGTGGTTGCGATTTTAGATATCGATAAGTCAGTCACGTTCGGGCTGCTTTTAATTGAAAGAATTTGAAGGTCTGGAGATCTGTAAAAGGAGGAATAAACATCACTTAATTTAATCTCCAATAGAACAATAATGCACCAATGTAACCACAAATACGATCAACTGCGATACTATACAACCATCAGAGAATTGCATTATGCTGATAATGTCTTCCCTTGCACTATTGCAGCAAACAATAGGCTTTTCTGATAAAGCTAGACAAGAAGCACATTCCATCTCCCCCTCAAGTGGTCATCCAGGGAAACCCCAACCAAGACTCACTAAGCTTTTCTGATAAAACATGTATTCCACAAACATTGCAAGAGGTTTTGATATGAAAAACAGCAAGACAGAAATTTGACACTCTTGTGTTGCCTATATCAAAGATCCCAAAACACCAAGGCTTGGATCCTGCTCTTCATAAATGTGTATTGTACAAACATTGCAAAGGTTTCAACATTCAAACATCTAGGCCACACACACACACAAGGTTTCAACATTCAAACATTTAGGCCAGAGGCACACACAGAGTTCTGGAACATGCTGGGAGTACATTTCAGGTAACTTTGGCACATAAATGGTAACTTCTTTTTGTGAACTTACACGAAGAAAATAATAGTAACTCTACTAATCAGCTAGAAGACAATTTTTGACATGCAAAAGAAACATAGAGGAGAGAGAGAGAGAGAGTTATGAACATGCTGGAAGTACATCTCCAGGTAACTTTGGCACATAAATGGCGTCTTGTGAACTTAACAAAGAAAATACCACTGATTAGATGAGTTCTCATAATCCTTTCATAATAAGGGGATTCTGTTATGAAGTTTTAGCTATGTTTAACTTAACACCATCTAATGATGGCATGTTTGCAATTTATGTTGTTTACCTCATTTGGTTGTTCAGTTTGGGTTTCACCACATAAGGTGGCATAGTTGTAATTTGTACAAAGCTTGTAACCAACCTGATTATGTTTCCTTACTAAATACATACTTGTGTGTTTTCCCTCACACAGAAGGTCACTAAGAGAGCACACTTTTTCTCACATGAGGTTGCATTGTTTCTTCATCTTCCTCATCTCCAACCAGATTATTACTGCAGCTGCTTAATCAGTTAGAAGATATTTCTGACTTTCAAAGCTATTAAAAGGAGTAGATCAGGATTTTAGAGCTTTCTTTCTAGTCAGAATGAAAGTTTTTAGTTGCCAATTCTAGAAAAAATTGGCCTCTCATGGCTGCTTGCTAATCACCTACCTAGGAAGTTAAAATTACACCTAGGCATTTCCTAGGCAACCTAGGTTGGTCCGGTGCCTTGCCATCATCTAGATGAAATGTGAGCTCTAGTGGATTCCTAGGAGGATAATTACCAATAAAATGCCTTTTTTACATATGATGTTGGAAAATCAAGAAAAACACAATTTTTCATTTTTCTTACTTTCCAAATTTTAACATTTTTACACTTTTATTTGAAATTAAAGTTTTTGGTTTGCTTCTTTCATTCATCTATGTTTGCAGTCCTTTAAAGGAAGCTGCTGATACTATTTGTGAGCATGTCAAACCTATGGCTTTCCTGAGTCCCTCCCCTCCCCACAACCTCTTTCTCTTTGTCTCCTTCTATCTCTTTCTCTTTGTCTCCCTCTATCTCTAATACCCAGCCCTAGCGCACCTTAAGTTTCCCAATTACTTCCTACGTCTGCTGAAGATGCACTTCATCCCCCTTTCCTAGTGATCCCTTTTCATCAAGCTCTAATTTGTCTTAAACCATACCATTCACTGATTTATCTACGCCCTAATTGAGACAATCACCACCCCGACTCGTCTACCATGAAGTGTACCTCTATAAATATCAATGTGCTCGACAACTATGTAAAGCTGAAAAATCGAAGCCACCATCATTCCACAATCTAACATCCAAGGCCAACATAGATCACAAGAAAGGATTTGTGTTCGAACACCAATTACAATAAGAATGAACAAGTGCATATCACTCAAAATTTGTGACCCAAGTACATGAATCTCTAGAAAACCAAGTGCAGAGAATGTTCAACTGAAAAAACTTTAAATGTACGACATTCAAAACATCCACAGTATTCTTGCAAATGCATAAATGCAAAGTGATTTACCAACTCATACAACTCAAACCCCAAATTCAAATCTATATCCCTTCCACCAACAAAATGCAGAAAATATCAATCACCTAAGGAAGTAAAAAATCTAGAAACAATCGCAAGAGCAAGCAGAACACACTTGCAGATCCTCAGCAACTCATTATCAACCACCAATTCTGATTTAATTCCAAAGAAAAAACAGAAAACAAAGATTTACAAAAAAAAAACTATTCTGCAACAACTTCAAAACCATAAAATCAAAGAATGACAAGGAAATAATAGCGGAGAAAAGGAAGAATTTAAAATGCAATTCCTGAGCAAATAACGCAGAGTATATCCAAGCATGAATTCTGTTTATCTGCTTATTCAAATCCTTGTTTTTATTCTATTGGTAACTAAGTTCATGCAAATTTCAAATCCCAAAAATCATGTCTCAAAACTCCCCATTTTATCCGCAGGCGTTTAGAGCTACTTATCCAGAAATTTGGAATATGCAACAAAAAGGGGGTCGTGGATCAAAATCCATTACCCCAATTTACATCCACTTCTCCAGGTAAACAGTCACATCCGAACATCAGGAGAGATGTTCGGACTCACCCACTCATCCATAACTTTAGGAAAAATCGGGAAATTGATTTACGGAGATCAATCCGATATTCCAATTCCCAAAACCTAATTTCGCAACCGGAAACGTAAATCGCTATATCAAACCCTACACGAACACAAAGGATCAGACGCATTTCCCCAATCTAACCCCACTTTTCCCAGATAAACAGTCAAGTCCAAACACCTAGGGTGGCGTCCGGATGCCCCCACTCATCCAGAAAACTAGGATAAGTTGGGAAACTGCTGTACGAATCGCACCTCGATATTCCCAATATAATTCACAGTCAAGAAACATAAATTAGTCAGTCAACATCAACGCGAAATCGAAACCCTAACCGTGAACAAAATCTAAGAGAGAACCGAAACCCTAACCCCAAAATTGACGAAGAAACGAAAACAGAAAGGCCCGTTAAGAGAATCGAGAGGGTGAGCCAGAACCTTTCGGCGAGGAGGCAGAGGGATCGGTCGGAGCAGTGGCGGACGAGGACCTCCCTAAGGCCGCCGGAGCTCCAGCGGACAGCGGATCGGAGCATGGAGTCGACGGCGGCCTCGAAGTCGGGGGACCACCATCGGGGGTGATCGGAGGAGGCAGAGGAAGCGGAGGAGAAGGAGGGCTCGAGGTCGAGGGTGCGCCAGAGGGAAGGGTCGCAGGAGGCAGCCAGCCACCACCTGCACACCAGCGAGGCACACCTCCACCGGTCCTCAAGGGGCAATCTCCCCATTATGTCCACCAGGCACTCCCTCGTCATCTCCCCCCATCCTCCCATTTCATTCCTTCCTTCTTCTTCTTCCTGCGCAACCCCAACTCTCTCTCTCTCTCTCTCTCTCTCTCTCTCTCTCTCTCTCAGATTATTTACTGCAACATTTAATGGTAAGAATAAAGAAAAGGTCGGTACAGGGATGTAGTGAAACCGATCAGGTTCGGATCGGATGAGGTCAAATATCATATTCCACTGGGGCATTGGCTAAACGGATTCAGATTTGGATTTAAATTTAGATGTTGAAAAGTTCATACCATATTCACTTTTTTTAGATATAAACCGATTCAGATATCCATCAGATCGTCTGACCACGAAAATTCAAAATCATATCCCCATCCAATTATGATCGTAAATGGTTTTGGCTTTACGAAATGTAACTAAATTCAATCGGATATCGGATAAAACATCCCTTGATCCATGTCCCTTTGTATCTAGCAACTGGGTATCTTCGGCTCTAACGGTAGAGGCCCTCCACATGGTGGGAGGAGATTGGTTGTCACCTAAACGCCCAACCCCCAAAGTCGTAACCACAGCCATTCTCTTAGTCTGATTTAAGACTGTTCACAATAATGAGCTTTTCTTTTGTTTTCCTTTTTGTTGGGGGATAATACCCGGGGGAATCGAACCCGTGACCCAGCCCATTAGCCCAACGGGTCAATGTGAAGCGGGTTGGGTTAGGCGGGATCGAGCTCGGTCTAAACTCATTTGTAGGTTACTTTTTAAAAAATTAATACAATAATTCTTAGAATACCAAAAAATGAATTAAATGAAAAAACATAAAATTAATAACTAGTAATAGTTGCCCATTCTTAAAATTAACAAAAAATAAATTAAATATAATAGTTAATCTATAAAAAAATTATATTATTAAAAAATTTAATAAATCACTCAGACCCATCAAGCTGGCTCGGTAAAATTATGGCCCAAACCCGGCCCATGCCGATCCAGGTCGGCTTGGCCCATCGGGCCACCAAGCGGGTTGCCCACCCCTAATAGCAAATGATTTTACAAAATACTATATGATATAGGAAATATTAGTATGGCTCATTAAGTTGGATAATGTGAAGGTAAATGCCCATAATAGCAAGGTGCAATGTCATAAACATCAGCATCTCCGTGGGGCCTTAGGACCATGTGCTAGAATCCACTTTCCAATTCTTAAGGTAAAATATGAATGCCTAGTCGGATCAGATTTGGACTTGCTAAATCGGGTTGTTTTTCTATGTTTGGATCAGTATTTCAAGTCTGGTCTAATTTGGATTTGAAACAAAATCCAATTTATTTGCAAACTTTTATACTTAAAAGGGTCTTGTTTTTAATCTTATCTCATATACAAATTCTACTACATCATCAGATCTGATTTAGATTTGGATTTAGTTTGCATTTCATATTCATGCTTGAATCTAGCATAATCGGGTCCTTGTTTGATTCATTTGTACCTAGGGATGGAAGAAATGGTGCAAAGTACATGTAACATAGATGATTGAGAGGTGTGACGTTAAGGAACATCCTAGAAATGCTACAATGATGATGGTGTCCTTAGACCTAGGAAACAAGAAATGAAATTTAAGTTGAAGACACAATTTTTTTATATATAAGTATAAATTTAGATATATATAAATATCCATGTATGATCCTATGTAGTTTGATTTAAGGACTTAAAATGATCAAGATTCAAATTTATTAGATTTCAATCAAACTATGAAATTTAGATTACAGTCATAGGTAAGGATCTAAGTCCCTTTTAATAGTCAGATTTCCAATATGCAGAAAATATTTATCAGACTTTGAAAAGAGAAATAAACTCAACAGAACAAACAATTAGACAATGGCAATATTTGTTGGAGTTCAACTAATAACAATCATAAACAGTGTAGATTAGGAAATTGCTAATACAGTCTATGCGTAGCAGCAAAAATAGAGCTTCTTAATGGATACAGGAATGAAATGTAAATAGACTCTGTTCAGTTTACGCAGCATAGGCTGAAAGACATAACCAACAGTTTAGGGTGACATGAAAGTTCTTGAAGTGGAGTCAATTTTGAATGAAATACAAAAGTTTAAGGTAAAGAACATGATTAAATTCCTAATATGCTACCTTTCCAAAAGATAGTTACATAGCCCACATCACAGTAAAACAATTCTATTCAATGTTAAAAATGAAATCACGTTGATAGGCGTTAAGCAACAGTGATCAAATAACAAAAATCATTGAACCTATTTAACAAGAGTTTAACACGCAGTCTAGATGATAAGGCAAGTTAAAGTCGCACAAAACCCTACCACAAAGTGACACTAAAACAAACCAAAATAAATAAATCTCAATGTTTAGACATCAATTTCAAGCCAAAATATAGTTTTGTTTCTTACAGTTGAACACAACATTTAATCACAAACAAAACCATTTAAACTCATTTATACCATTTATCTTCTCTCTCTCTCTCTCTCTCTCTCTCTCTCTCTCTCATATATATATAGAAAGAGAGATGAAACAATCCAAGTTTTCTTTAATTTTAAATATTTTTCATAAATTATGTGGTTGAAAACATAACCAGAGTTGGACATGTGAATTGAGTCAGACCAAAGTTTGAGTGGTCACACTGGTTTGAAGCAAGTTTAGGTCAAAAAAATGAGTTTTTATGACTCCGTAGACTTATTTAATGCATGACTCTGACTATATCATTGAGTTGCCGAGTGGACTAGACGAAGTTGCCAATCATGACCGCCGTTTATAAGAAAATTGAATGAGCCACCCAATCACCTTGAAAATTGGCAACTAAGAGAGAGAGAGTTATTTGTTTCTTCCAACTAACCTTGACTGATTTCATGAACTGAATAAATTTAGTTCCATTCAAAAAAATAGTTTCTGGTTTAAGTTAATTATAAACCAAACTCTTTTGTATCCAACGGATGCGGAGGGCAGGAGGAACTCTCCTAAAATCAGCACCCTAGCACAGCTACGAAACTTAGAAATTAAGAAAAGTAATTAAATTAACTGAAAATTGAAGTAAATTAACTATAATCATCAATAACTCATTCATCAAGCTTTTATTCTCTTCTTTACAATGAATATATATAGCAAACAATAAAATACCCCTAGAAACCCTAATCCTATTATAAACAACATCCAACTAAGATAAGTAAAAAAAAAACACAAATAATTAAGATGGATCTGAATGGACCTCATGAAATCGGTACAATCCTGCTCCCACACCTGTGTCATTCTCCTCGGGTTGGAGAAGACTTATCCTAAAGGCACTTGGGTTTTTTCAAATTACACTCTAATATTTGAGTCACGTATTTACAATGTCATATAAACATGTCAAGCACTACCCACTCTATGAAATGTAGGGGTGGCAATCGGGTCGGGTTGGCGGGTCAGCATACCTCAACCCGAACCCGACCCGTTTATTAAACGGGTCAGCTGTGGCAAACACAAACCCGACCCGTTTAATAAACAGGTAACCCGACACGACCCGCCAACCCATTTAATAAATGGGTTGGGTCGGGTAAACGGGTTTTCAGGTTCGCGGGTCAGGTTGGTGGGTCAGGTTGGTGGGTCGGGTTGGCGGGTTGACGAATCGGGTTGGCAGGTAGGCAGGTTGGCGGGTCGGGTTGGCGGGTCGGGTTGACGGGTTGACGGGTCGGGCAAACGGGTTGGCGGGTTGACCCACCCGCCTAACCCGTTTATTAAACGGGTCAGCCGGGTTGGCGGGTTGGCATACCCCCAACCCGAACCCGACCTGTTTAATAAACGGGTTACACGGGTCGACCCGTTTATTAAACGGGTTGGCTTAAGCCCAACCCGAACCCGCCTAAGAGGCGGGTTGGCGGGTCGTGTCAGAAATTGCCACCCCTAATGAAATGCATATAAACCAAGTACTCTTGACAAACCACCCATAATCATCAATCGTGCATCTACGTAGAAGGAGATCTTTTTAGGGCAATTGGGCATAGGATGCTTTTGGATCTAGATATCAATTATACTTTGAGGGGATTTATGGTACGCTAGATCTAATGGGTTTTGGGAATAGGGATATTGGTCCAAGGTATTTGGTAAGATAGTGAAGGGGTAATTCAGTTTCGACTTATCTAAGAAAAATAAAATAATAATAAGAAATTTGCACGAAAGCATGAAATAACTGGAATAAACTAAAACATTAAAGGAAAAGAGAATAACTTATTTCATATCTCAATGGACTGTCTATCTACAAAGATTCCTCATCTATAAATAAATGAAATTTTATCTAATTCTAAATAAAGCAAATTACTTATTTTGATAACCTTCTAAAAAGATAAAACTTATCCAAAAATATGGATCCAATATAATGATTCAAATACAAAAATTTCCAAAATAACAAATAAAGATCCAAGATGCAACAAATGGATCCTTATAGATCCAAGCCTTCTGCTCCTCCGTGCATCACCGACCCAATTAGTTCCATGCTTTATTTATCGGAACCTGTCTTCTACCTGAACCCATATCAGTTTTGAAGAATTGATAAAATCAAGTTATTTATAAAATTTAAATACTTCAAGGTTTTAATAAATTTAGAACTAATCTGAATTAGTTTTTATCTAATTAAAAGCAATCTCATACCTGAACCCATAAAGACCCAACTCATTTCATACCCAAAACCAAACCTGAACCAGTTTTGTATCAATTCAGGTATGGTGGCACTTTTAGGCCTGATTGACTTTTAGGCTTGATAGAAAATGTGTCTAATTAAACTCCAACATGTTTGTGCCCCGAGCGATTTATATTCGATTCAATAAGCCATATGGGTTCATAATTTTAGGTATACCCAGACCTGAACTTAAACATGGCTAATATTGGTGGGTTTGGTTAGTTATATACTTAGAATTTTAGGGGCTTAGGTTTTTTTTAATTATTATATATAAATAATGTTTGTTAGGATTTAGGTTTATTTTTTATAGCATTTGTATTTAATTAGGTTTTAGATTGTTTGTGCTTTCTATGCATTTGTGCCCACCCTAGTTTAGATGCATGTCTCCCCCACTTAGTGTTGACTTGTGAATGCTACGATGTTGACAGGACATCACAAGTTCAAAACCTGTTGGTGGTGTCACTTGCCATAAGGTCAAAGCTTGGTGTACTTCTCTCCTGTGATTATGTATGCTTTAATTATGGTCTTTTGGAGATGACTATGTAGGTCGGGTTATCTGTTGCGATCATATATTTTCAATGTGTAGTTTATAATATAATTATTAGTTTATGCCGATGCAAATGGACAATAATAGCTAGACATAACATCATCTCAAAGACACATTATGATTTAGTTGTAAATTGTTTCTTAAGGATTTGTGAAGTGCCATTTGACGCATAATAAGTTTTTTGTGGTATATGAATTGAGAATTGAGAATTTGGAAGGGATGATTTGGTGATTGCAATTTTACATGTTATTTTTGTGGTAACTACAAATTTTCATGTTATTTTTAATGTGTAGTAAAATGTTATTTTCTATTTTACATTTTTCCTAAATTACTAATTAGAGATATTTTTTTTCTTTTAAAACAGTACATTTATGCCCACTCTAGTTTAGATTACTGGCTCTGCCACTATTGAAAGATTGTCTTGTTGAATATAGTGGGGTCATTGTCTATGAATATGGATCGATCATGGATGCACATTCACGATAGAAGTTTGAAACCTTATACAACTGGAATTAATTGATTCCTAGAAGCGGCACATGCTCATGTTGATGGACTTGATAGGCTGTGATGCCTATGTTGAGACTGCAAGAATACAAAATATAGACATGTATATCACATCAAAACCCATTTGATTGCACGTGATTCTACCATGAAATATATTCAATCCCATGTGAGTGTGGCCCATACCCATGTAGATGCGGTGCTTGTACATGTGCATTATGACGAAAGAGAGGATATGATAGAGGATCATGATCGGGTTGATGAACTACTGAACGATATTATTATGGGGACACCATTGCATGCAACTACAGATGATGATGGCAAACACAGGCCCTTCAAGACTTAATAGGTGATGCCCGAAGCAATCTATATCCAGGTTGCACAAAGTTAGGAAAACTAACTTTCATTCTCAAGTTGTTACATATCAAAACATTGAATAATTGGAGTAACAAATTGTTCGATATGTTTATTGATTTGTTAAAGGAGGCGTTTCCCAAGTGAAAAAAATTGTCAAACTCTCACCATGAGGTGAATAAATTTGTGAATCGCATTGTCTTTGAGTACATGAAAATTGATGCATACATGAATGATTGCATGCTTTGCTGAGAGGAGCATGTGAAGAATGAAATGTAGCCAAAGTGCAATGCTTCAAGATGAAAACCATACAAAGACAAATGAATGGAAGTTTCTCTAAAGGTGCTATTATATTTTCTTATAAAGATGAGTTTGCAGCGCTTGTTCATGACAACAGAAACAACATAAGATATATGGTGGCACAAGACTAAACATGCAAGCGATGAGAATATAGTAAGTCATCCATCAGATTTTACAGTATGAAAGGAGTTTGACAGAAAACATATATCATTCGTGGTAGATCCTCACAATGTTTGTCTCAACTTGACAAACGACAATTTCAATCCATTCAAAAATATGAGTCTGTTATTGTTGTGATTGGTTTGATAATAGTCACATGCATAAAGACAAATACTTTACATGTGTTAACATATCTCACACAATATACGTGGATGATCCTTTTATTTTAGCCTTTCAAGCTAAGCAAGTATTTTATATTAGGGATTTCATAATTAGAGAAATGCATATAGCACAACAGATAATACCAAGAAATGTGTACAAGATTCTACCATCTTCAGTTGAACGAAATGAAGAACATGACAACAATGCGTATCAGAAGGGTGATTGTAGAAGAGTTCATTCATTACTCCCCAACACCATCGACGGATATCTTATGTTGTTACACCAAGATGATTCAGAGGATGACTGCAAATATTATTTATGTGCACAATTCATCACAATAATATTTATATTGTAAGAAAATCTTATTTAGCACTTAGTTGTAATATGTTTTGATATTATAGGGCATTTAAAGAATTGTAACATGCCTTTATTACAAGCGGAGAAGGAAAGCTCTGTGTTGCCAAAAAGTCTTAATTGGTTGGTGGACTCATGGCTAGATCCAAAATTTGATATAAGTGCAGCTAAACATCTACCTATAGAAGTGTTAACAAAATATTTGGGGTCACAATGTAAGTGCATGTATTATTGCCCTCGAAAAACGCAAAAAAAATTAAAACTCTTCTTTATAAAACATAAGAAAAAACTTTCTTCATTTTTTTGTCAAAACCTTAGGCTGATTACAAAACGATCAATCTCAATAATACTGAAGTTAAGGCAATTAACATTTACCAAAGTGATTTCATTCCATAGACAATAATTTACAAAACTCTGGAATAACAATAATGTTTTCCAAAACTTACCCAAAAACTCAATTTCTAAGAAAGAAAAATGACTTGCTCTTTGACGATGTCGCAGTTGCCGCAATCGCTCTATCTCAACTACTCAGTGCCTAAAATGGTTTTAGTATGGGTCACAACAACCCCCAATAGGTATACAATAATAGAACATACCTGCATAGAAATAGGTATACATGAAATAACACACTACAAGGATGAGGGTCAATGTCGCTTTAACAATGACATTTATGTCATTGTTATAGATTACTCTATAATGGCAACATAAATGTCACTGTTATTGAGTCTATAAATAGGTCTCTCTCTCTCTCTCTCTCTCTCTCTCTCTCTCTCTCTCTCTCTCTCTCTCTCTCTCTCTCTCTCTCTCTCTCTCTCTCTCTCTCTCGGATGATATTGTCAAACCCTGGCCTCCCTCCTCTCTGCTATGTTGATGCCGTCAGACCCCGACCTCCCTCCTCGACTAAAACTGCCAGACCTTGGTCTCCCTCCTTGATTGACACCATTGGTCCCTGACCCCTTGTCTCTAAGGTCTCTCTCTCTTCTTTCTCCTCCTCTTCTTTTCTATCCTTCTTCTTTCTCCTTCTTCTTTCTCCTTCTTCTTTCTTCTTCTTATTATTATTATTATTATTATCCCCCCCCCCCTTGTCAAACCCAGCCTAGGTTGGGTTTGGCTCTATAGAATCTAACCTGAGCTGGGTTTGGCCTTGTCAAACTCAACTCTCGGTTTGATCGGCTGGGTTCACCTTGTCGAACCCAGCCTCAGCTGGGTTCGATCAGCTGAGTTTGGCCCTGTTGAACCCATTAGGTTTTTTTAGGGATTTTGTGTGTTTATTCATGCTATTTTCTCTCCTCCATGTGAATGCTTGTGATTGTGAGATATTTCATTGTGGCCAACCCTAATCAATCTGGGGTTCTTTGAAAATAATCATATTTGAAGAGTTTTTTAGGGATTTTGTGTGCTTATTCTTTTCTCTTTTTTTTGCTTCCTTTCATTGAGACTTTTAACTGTGGCTGACCTTACGCAACGTAGGTTTCTTTAAAAATAATCATATTTTAAGGTTTGTTAGTGATTTTGTGTGCACACACCACTTAGTTATAATTATGTTTAAACTCGTTTATGTGCACACACCACTTAGTTGTGGATATCTAAGGTTGTTATGGTTTCTTATATTGATTGAATCGAAAAATGTGCATACACCACTTAGTTGTAGATATCTAGAGTTGTTATGGTTGCCTATATTGATCAAATTGAAAAATGTGCACACACCACTTAATTGTGGATATCTAGGGTTGTTGCGTGCATGCCTATGAGTTTAGATATGATTTTTTATGTAGGTTAAGTAAATGCGAAACTTAATGCTAAATATTCAAATAATGAGGCAAAAATCTTGAGCACATTACAAAAATGTAATGTTAATAAAAATGGGCAAAAGGCCATGGGTAAGTACTAAATTTTGAAAGGAGTTAGAGGATTCTACGAGTGCAAAATATATTGTTTGAGAATATGAAGTGTATATATATAAACTGTGTAGCCAGGCTGAGCCTGAGAGAGGTTGAAGTGGAGATAAGAACTGCATGTGTGTTGTAGGTACCCTTATACACGGATTACTGAGTCTCGTGCTCTATTGTTTGAACATGATAATGTGAATGTTATGTTGCATTTTTATCATGTTGGGTGCACAACACGAATGCACACATTTATACATGATATGCATCATGTGCATGTGATTCATCATCATAATATGTGTTATGATTAGCATGTGAGGAATGTGTGAGTTTGTTTATGATGTTACATGTAATGTTGTCATGTTGACGAGACTGCTTCCACACTTGATTTTAGTTAGAAACTTAAATTTTTAGGGTTTTTTTAGTTAGCATACATATGTAAATGATGCTTGTTTAGGATTTAAGGGTTTGATTTAGTTTTTATTTTTTAAAGAGCATGAGCCGTGAATCTTTCATTAGGTTTTAGGGTTTTTTGTGTTTTTTGTTTAAATTAACATTTAGGTATTTTTGTGTTTTTTTATTTTAATCAGCATTAAACTTGATCTCATGATATTTTAGGGGTTTTTTTCAATTAGTATATATATACATGTGAATGATGTTTGTTTAGGATTTAGGCTTTTGATTTATTTTTATTTTTTAAGTAGCATAAACTATGAATGTTTCATTAGGTTTTAGGGGTTTTTTTTAGCTATTTTTTTAATTCACATTTAGGCATTTTTGTATTTTTCATGTCAATGAACCTTAAACTTGATTCCACATGCTTGATTTTAGTTATGAACTTAGAATTTTATGGTTTTTTAATTATTATATATAGGAATGATGGTTGTTAGGATTTAGGTTTTATATTTAGTTTTTTAAAAATAATGTGAATATTTAATTAAGTTTTAGGTTTTTTTGTTTTTTTTAATTAGCATTTAGGTGTTTGATTTTAGTTTTTTAAATGAGGTGAATATTTAATTAGGTATTTTAGTGTTTTTATTTTTAATTAACATTAAGCATGATTCTGCTTGCTTAATTTAAGTTAGAAACTTAGAAATTATTTTTTTTTAATTAGCATATATATGTGAATGATGTTTGTTTTAGATTTAGGTTTTTATTTAGTTTTTATTTTTAAAGATGATAGAAGAAACAAACATAAAAAAAGAAAAAGAAGAAAATAATCACACACAAAAACAAGAATTTTACGTGGTTTGGCAAAAACTGGTTACATCCATGATGGCACTGAACCTTCTTTTATTGATTGAGATACACAATATAAAGGAGGATACCTCCTTAAATAGGAGTCTACTAGTGTTGCTGAAAACAACAAAGAGTCTAGAATAAAATTACATAACTACCTTCTAAAAAATTTGCCTCTAGGGATAATGCCTATGAACCTCCACCTTGCGGGGGCTCATCCTCTGCAATTGCCTTACTGCAAAGTTGGATCCACAAAAATTATGAATTTATATCCAGGTAGAAAACGAGTTCCACACTCCAACAAATACCATAATATTATGTATTCTAATGATATTCTAAAAATATTGTGATATGTTTATGACATTCTCAGTTTACCTAAAAATGTCGATAGTATTTTTGATATTATCAGCAATGTCAATAGCTATGGTGCAAGCATCCTTGAGATATAAAAGATCCAATGAAGGAAGACCATTTTCCTAGTTCCTACTCAACTACTAGCTGTTTAGTGGAAAGGAGAAGTCAATGCATTGTTTCTATGTATCTAAGTTTACATTTATAAATAATGAGTAGAAATAGAACTCTTCAACCTGAGTTTGTAATTCATTTTGGATTATATTAATGAATTTTTTTCCTCTCCAAAATGATGTTTTAGTGAATATTTCTTTTTTTTGCACTTTCTTTGTGGTTTTGGTTGAAAGGTAAATTTGTTAGAAATTTTAGTTTGACAGGGACATGGCTTTTCATACTTGATTGTTGATTTGTTGCTCTATTTATTCGCTACCATATTTTGTTTTAATCATTTTTTTTCTTTCCAAGCTCCCAACTCAGTTTAGGGTCTCGCGTTTCGCTGTTTCTGTTGTGATCAACAGATGTAAATCTTCGTTAAGACACTCACCGGAAAGACGATCACTCTCGAGGTTGAGAGTTTCGACACGAGTGAAGGCCAAAATTCAAGATGAGGAGTATTTGATCTTTTGACCAAAAACAGTTCGAGGATGGCAGCACCTTAGCCAACTACAACATCCCAAAGCCTATGCATTTTTACTGTGCATTTATGCCCACCATGGCTTAAATTCTTGGTTTTGACCCTAATTATAGGTCGTTAATTTTTCGACCTCTTAAAAACCTAATTACTTGTCATAATGGCATGATTCAAAACAAGTTTTCAACTACATCCGTAGCAATTTTTCATACAACAGGAAAAGTACCCCAAAGAGGAGTAAACCCGAGCGCACCCCTTGACACTAAGGAGCCACTTACGTAAGGGAGATAACACCCACGGGAATCAAAACCCGACTGCCCTATCTAACAGCCTAGGCCCATTCCAACTAAGCTAACCCTTGGGTCCACATCTATAGCATTTGTTTTGCAAAAACATAGAATTTTTTGAAGAAAAGATTGATTTCTACTCATTAGTTCCTTACCTTAATTAGTAATCAATATTTACTCTATATATATACATATATATATATATATATATATATACATATATATTGGGCATGGTCGATTTACTAAGAATTCACACCTGAATCATGTGTTTTGGATGAAAAAATGATGTTTGGAGCCTAAAAAATTTACAAAGATTTTAGACCTTTGATTTTTTTAACTTTATAAAAACCCATCCATGTATTGAAATCAAATGCTTCAAAAGCTGATCTCTATAAAACCATGTACATGGATCACATCTGTACGGTTAGAATTTAAAAATAAAATGAAAATAACCCAAAAAACTTATTTAGCACTCGGTTTAGCACCAAATGAGTTTAGGACCCACCCATTACTCTATATACGAGTAATTAGAATATGAGAACTAGAATAATGAGAAACAGAAATATGTGAATTTCCAACACTTTTTTTGCAAATCCAACCATGTGGATGTGCTTGGCATGGTGAATTTGCTAGGAATCAACCATTGGACGTGTATTTTGGATGAAAAATGAGATTTTTGAATGCTTGAATATTTATGAAGATTATAAACCATTGATTTTAAAGCTTTAAAAAAAATCTCTTTTATGCATCAAAATAGAATTATTCAAAAGTGAGTTATTATAAAACAAAGCATATAGATCGTGTTAGAGTCAAGAGAAAAGAACAAAAAATCCATGAAAATAACAGTTCACACATTAGTTCCCATAGTGACTATATATATCAGATATTTTGACATAGGAAGCAGGATCAGTAACTTAATCATGAATCTTAAAGATGAGTTTTTCACAAATGAAACATCGCACGTGATAGAGAGGATGTCCCTTTTTCTGATTTGTTCCTTGCAGTGACTGGAGGCTGACGGCAAGAGCTACATCACCTGGTTCTCACCATTAACTTCTCCCTCAACTTCATCACCCTGTAAATCATTCCCCTTCCGTTGTAAAACGCCTTCTCAAACTTCATTCTCCTCGTCAACCCCTTACCCCTCTACCATCACCGCTTTAGATTCACCAGTTGTCTTTACTGCTTTAACATCAACTGATTTATCCCTGACACTGGCACCACCAGATTTCCCGAGTTCCTCCAGTTTTGCAGCATGCTTCTTTCCTTTAAGATGTGCGGCTAGCATCTTCTCACTATTGCACCCAATGCCACAATCCTCACACCAGAAATTGAAACTGCCCATCCCTTTTTTCTTGGTTTTCTGTGTTTTCAGTGTGTACCCAACTGCATTGACCTTCAGCTGGTTATTGTTACCTGTTGTATTTTTCCTCAGGTTAAAGTTCTTTGCAGCAAAACCAGGACCATTGTTGGGAGCACCAGCAATTTTGGTTGCATCCTTTTGTGGAGTTTTCTCGTCAATCTTGTCCAAAACACCGTCCCCTTTCTTTAGTTTCAATTCATCAATTTTTGCCTTGTGCTTTTTGCCCAGACGGTGCTCGGTCAAGCCATCCCTGCTTGTGCAACTAACGTTACACGGGGTACAGGTCCACACCCTTTGAAATGTCTTTCTTGGAATAGCTAACCATGGGACTTCCCTCTCCACCGATGCAGCTGTGCTAGCCGCTGAGGTGGGTGATGGACGAGTTTTGCGCTTTATCCCTGCAAGCTTAGTATTTAAAGACCTAGTCTGCAGGAGGCAAAAGTGGAAATAAATCCATAATCAAGCAACAGAGTCCGCAATAGCATGATGGCAAATATAGCAGTCATTCAAAATTTACAAGTGGTATTTTATTTATAGATGGGGAACAATAACATGGACTCACAAGAGTAAATGGACAATACCGAATGCATCTAATACATGCCAACCCGGAATTGGACAGCTATGCCATTTTTGTGGATAATGCCAACAGAATGCTCAATTAAATGTTTTTAGAAAAAAAAGTGCCTCATCCAAAGATTGCATCAAGTAGAGCACACAGAAACAGAAAATAAGGGGGAAAAGATGCACTACTCAATGCCACAAAAAAAAAGATGAACCAGAGGTTCTGAACCCACAAAGTAACAAATGGACCTTTATCAATAATCATTTACACTCAAGAAATGTCCTGCGAAAAAAATTAGACATCAAGTCCCTCAGCCAACTCATTAAGGATAGCAGCATCAAACTTCTTTCATATTGCAGAGAGCACATCACAAGTTACTTCAACAGCATAACAGAAAATCATTATGAGATGCCCCTTATTATATTATGATATCTAATATACTGTAATTCCTTGACACAAGGTGTCATGAATAATTTAAAACATAGTTGTACAACTCAGGCGTGAGAAGAGATGAATGAAGCGAGAAGCACGTTCAAGAAATTTTTGGATGCATGAAGTGTGAAGCATTTAGAAAGTACAAGGGGAAGCAAGGAATAGAGGAATAGTTAAGACGGGGTAATTTCAAATTTTAAGAGGAATCCAAAAGTGGGAAGTGAGTAGGAAGTGGTATGGGAATCGTTTAGGAAGTGATATAAATACTGATAAAATTGATGAAACTAAGAAGAAAACTTTTAAGAAATAAAGTTCATATTCAATAACTATGACATTCTATTAGAAAATTTTTTGATAACATAGTTAAAAGACTAACAAAAAATATACACTCAACAAAAGTACAAAATATTCAAAACGCAGTACTTTACTAGCCTTCAGAAAAAGAACTGTGCAGCAATTTATGCATACTCGCATATATTACAAATCTATGAGACTTCGACAAAGTCGCACATAAAATTAATTACTATATGATACTTTTGGACAATGAATAAAATGCTAAAGGTAGAATTGTTTTTATAGATCTATAAATGATATTTAATGGACATGCAAAGCTTATGAAGCAACAACAAAATACATTCATATTATCTCAAAATTTGCAAAAAAAACGAACATTTGAATAGTCTCATACTCATGTTACTGTTAATTTACACAAATTTCTAACATGCAACTAGGGTCATGTCTAGGAATCAGGATTCCCATGACTACAAATTGGGATACACAGGGAATTAGGATTCCTACTTTAAGTGCTTCCGCTAGCTAAGCTCTAAACTGGCTATGGCTCATAGATGTACAACCAGCTGACTATCCTTAAGGCACATTACTCTGATAGTCCCAAAAGATCAGCAATAAAAAAAAGGTATGTCATATAAAGTATTATTAGAAAACAAAAATAAATGTGTATAGCTTGTACCACAAATACCTTCTGAATTTTTGGTTTTCTACCCTGCATAAGTTAAGAGACATCTTCAAAATGCAGAAGGCCAAAAGCAAACCTAGAAAAGAGGAGATGCTGAAAAGAATAAGTTGAGTGTCCCCAGGTAAGTTGGAGCAACAAAGCTCTGGTGTTCACACGGATTTCAAAACCTAAGGAGTCTCACAATCACCTATGCAGGAGACAGACATAATTGGTCTGTGCATACCCCATAAAACCCATCAGCAAAAACTTATAGTGTCTGACAAGTCAATGAAGAATGTTCCACTTGATTCTCAAGAACAGGAAGAAACCAATCTATGTGAGGCCCCTCTCATCCTCTACCATCCGTCAAAGGCATCACAGGACAAAACTGCCGAACAATTTGGCCTACCAATTTACCAAATTTCATGAATGAACATTATGCTACCGTATGACATTATTGCATACCCCCAATGGTGCAATGACTAGGTCTTCTACAAACCAAACAACTTCAATTAAAGGTCTGTGGTACCACTTTTGAGAACTCAGGCTGAACATTGGCTCCACATTGAACCAGCTTTCAAGACAAAATGAAACAGCTAAAGTCCCAGGCTGGTGGTATGGTAGAAAACTTCACAAGGTTTGATTCAATATGACATGTTGAAGAAAAACAAACCATTAAAACCTCTATAGCCAAATTCAAGCTAGTAAGATGACTAGGCAAAATATGCACGTAAAGCAACATTTTCACTCCTTTCACAGCCTTATGCATGTCAAGACAAAGCAAGAAATGTTATATCCTAGGTATTGCCTTTCATGCCCTAGGGTATTTATGGAGGATCACCATGACTATATGGGCGTGTTGGTAAGAGGCTTTCAGATAGGATTATGAGAACAATTGTGATATGCAATTGATACATAAATAAAAGATAAAAGTACTCTCTCTCTCTCTCTCTCTCTCTCTCTCTCTCTCTCTCTCTCTCTCTCTCTCTCTCTCTCTCTCCACACACCATTGAACACCCAAAACGTTCTACGTATGTGCTGCTAGCATGCATGATCAGTGGCGCTTTTTTTATGTGTTCAAAACAACTTTAATGGCAGTTGCAGCCGCCACTAAAGACTCCCAAAAAAGATGCACAGTATGCGGCCAATCAGATGAACATTTGATATTTCAAGGTTTCAATCTTACCCCTTTTTGTATACACATATATACCCACTAGAAATGTGCTGGTGCACTACACCAAACATACAGTCATGTTTTTTGAAACAGGGAGGAGAAAATGGGAGAGAACATAATAGGATAGGCACAATTGGCACACCAAAAGGATGAGAATAGTTAGGGATTTGGGCCCATTAAGCTAAAAATAAATAAAACAAAATAAAATTGGTTAAAGATTGTAGTTCATTCTATAGGGTTTAAAGGATTTAAAATTGCCTAAGAATATGAGTCTATAAAGAAGAGAAGCAAAAAGTAATTATGAGAGAGAGAGAGACTTTTCTCAGCAAGTACAGATGAAAAGTGGAAAGGGTTGGACTTTGGAGGCACATGGTAGGTACAGATGAAAAATGGAAAGAGGTGGTAGCAATTACCAAAAGTGGAGTAACTTTGGGTAGTTGGTGGAAAATATGAAAAGTGGAAACAAAAGGGATTGCTTTCGGGGGTAATTCAGTATTTTTGGAGGGGTTTGGAGTCATGGACCCCTACAAGTAATGTGGTCAAGCCTATACAAGTTATAATAGTCCTTTTTTTCAAAAAATTTGGGGAGGTCCAAGGTGTTAAATATATGAAATTGATATATATATATATATATATATATATATATATATATATATATGTTTTTGTCTAAATTTTTTGTCTTTCACATAGTTGTTTCTAGTTTTATTTAAATGTAATTTTTGCTTTTTATTTTTTTGTATTACATTAAGGGGGCCACCATAGAGTCGTTGGGGCCCCAACGGTCATAAATATGACCGTTGGGAGCTCCCAACTGAAAAAGGTGTATAGTGTTTCGGGTATGGATCCTATACCAGACCCGAGTCCATTCCATTTATGTATAAGTGTATGATTTTAAGTGTATTTCTTTTTTTATCTGGGTTCGGATATTTCACTAGACCCGACCCACTGTGTACACTTAAGTGTATTTATACAAAGCATTAGGTCACGATTTCTGATATACAGAAATCGTGACAGCCGCAGTTGCCCCCTTTGGATTTCTCTTCTCGTCTCTCTCTCTTTCTCTCCCTCTCTTTCTCTGTTGCAGGTACAGATGAAATTCTAACATGGTATCAAAGCGTAGATCCATCTAGAGGCAAAAAAAACTCTGGCTCGTGACAACGATCAAATATTTGAGGTTTTCGCTTCTCTCTTTCTTTCTGTTCTTCTTTCTCTTTCGTCTCTTTTTTGTCTCTCTTTCTGAATCTTCCTGTGTACTCACATCTCACATGAGTTTCATCTCTGTGAATCTGTGATTCACAGGAACTCTATTCACATGAATCCAAATCGTGGATTGACTGCATTTCACGTGAACTGGTTCACGTGAAGCATCGGTTTTCTCCCAGATCGTGGGTTAACCACTTTTCACGTGAACTTGTGAACTGATTCACGCGAAACATTAAATTTATTTCTGTTAATCATTTGATCCTCTTTTACTCCATCTTTTCCAAAGTCTCTCTGCATATTCGGATGCTATAGTACTTCCCTTTGATTCCTTGTGCTCTGCTGCGCATTATTATTCTTGATTATCCTTTGATTCCTTGTGTTCTGATGTGCATTATTATTCTTGATTATCCTTTGTTGTGATTATCCTTTGTTGTCAAAAAAAACAAAAACAAAAAGGGGATACTCAACATGTGATTACCTTTTCGCGCAAGCCCCTTTTGGTGCACAAAAAAGCCCAAGTTTCGCCATTTTCTGAATTTAACAGTCTGTTATTCTCTGTCAACCGCAAAAAAAAAGAGTGTTGGGCGAAGGTTAAACTTTTTTGTCTGTTGATTCTTATTTTCTATGGATCCCTCACCCTCAATCAAATCTTTCTTCAAGTTTTCTCAACCAGCTTGTTTATGAGAAGTTGAATACCTCAAATTTCTTGATCTGGAAGAGGCAAATTATTCCTTTCATAAGAAGCCAAGGTCTCTTAGGTCACCTGGATGGAACCACTCCAGTTCCACTAGAATTTAGCCCGAGAGAAGAAAAAGATGATAAAGGGGCGAGTTCAATCGTGTATGTAAAAAATGCTGAATTTCTCAATTGGGAAAGAAAGGACCAATCAATTGTTGCATACATCACATCCACCCTGTCTCAAGAGATCCTTCTTGCCATTCCTGACAATTGTACAGCTCTACAACTCTGGGAACGACTGGTTCAAACGTATTCGCAGGTTTCTCAAGCAAGAGTAGTTTTTCTAAAAAGGGAATTTCAGTTGTTAAGGAAAGATTCCATGACCATCATGGAATATTTGAACAAGATGAAGATCATCACAGATCAACTTGCAGTTATAGGGTGTGCCGTTAGTGACAATGACATGGTGCAACAAACTCTGAGTGGATTGGGATCTGACTACAACATGATAGTCACTTCACTATTGTGTCTCCCTGTACTTCCTACCTTTGATGAGCTACGAGCCAAATTGATCCAATATGAAATGACTCTGAAGGGATTCTCTGAAAAAACTCATAATCATTCAAATTCTCAAGAAGTTTTTGCTACAGGAGTGACTTATGGTAGAGGACGAGGACGAAGAGGACAAGGGCGAAGTAGACACGGAGGGCGTGGTTTACTTTCCACTCCAAACATGTTTACTCATGCGCAGGGAACAAGATTCATTCCTATTTGCTTCCTTTGTAACAAAAAGGAATCAAGGCGAATTGTTGGCATAATCTAGAGAATAAAGGAAAGAGTCCACAAACAGAAATCAAGAGAAAGTTCACAAATACCAAAGACAGTGGAGAGATTAAAGATTTGTTGATATCTGCCTTGTCAGAGTTAAAATTGAAGCAGAGTGATGAAGGCACTTGGTTTGTCGATTCCGGGGCAGCGACTCATGTGACAGGCGATGCAGGTAAAATTTCTAATCCTATTCCTTATTTTGGAAAAAGTAAGATTGTCACTGGAGATGGATCCCACCATCATGTTTCCCATGTTGGAAAGACTGTCATCCCCATGTCACATTCAACTCTTACTCTTTCTGACGTTCTTCATGCCCCTGACATTAAGAAAAATATTGTCTCTGTCTCCAAACTTATTGATGATAATAATGCTTCAGTTGAATTCACTCTCTTCTCTGTGCAGGTCAAGGACCTACGCACGAGAGAAACATTCGCTGAAGGAAAGAGACGAGGCAACATGTATGTCTTTGAAGAAGCACCATGTCGTGATGTTCGCCCTTCTCACCTGATTTCAAAGCCTTCATCAGAGTCATGTTCATCCTCTTCTGCTAGTGTTTTTAGTATCTCTGAATGTAATAAGCCATCCTTATGGCATAGTAGGTTAGGACATTGTGGGAGTCATTTTATTGAGAAACTTGTTTCTAATAATCTCATTCCAAAAGAAAGTCTTAAAAGGGATGAGAGCAATCATAAATGTTTCAGTTGTCTTTTATGCAAGAGTCATGTATTGCCTTTCCATTCAATTAATAAGAGAGCTTCAAAACCTTTTGAGATCATTTGTTCTAATGTGTGTGGACCCGCCCCAATTGTCTATGGGTCTGGGAGCAGATATTATCTAATCTTTGTTGATAGCTATTCTCGATACACTTGGATATATTTCATTAAAAATAAGTCAGAGGTCTTTTCTTTGTTTCAAAAATTCTTTTTCTTGGTCAAAAATCAATTTTCTGAGTCCATTCAGTTTTTCCAATGTGATGGAGGTGGGGAATTTTCATCCCATGATTTTATTTCTTTTCTTCGAGATAACGGAATAGGAAGAAGAGTGTCCTGCCCTCACACTCCTCAACAAAATGGGATTGCTGAACGAAAACATAGACATATCGTTGAAAGTGCCATGAGTATGCTTCATGATAGCAATCTTCCCACCAACCTATGGACAAAAACCTTTCATTCTACCGTGCATGTGATAAATAGATTGTCGATGGTCGTTCTGGAAAATAAGTCTCTTTATCACTGCCTCTTTGGAGCTCATCCTAGTTAACATAATCTGCGTGTTTTTGGATGTGTTTGCTATGTGCATGTTGATCGGTCCCTGAGAAACAAGTTTCAAGACAAGGCCCAGAAGTGTAGGTTTGTGGGATACGCAGATGACTACAAAGGATATAGGTGTTATGATCCCATCAACAAACGTATCAGAATCTCAAGAAATGTTGTCTTTGATGAACAAAATTTTGATGACAAAGCTGACGCAACGAATATACCAACTGAAGTTTACTATCCTTGGTTGAGTTCAGAACTTTTTGCTAGCTCCAGCGAAGCATGTTCACCAGATTGCGTGCAGCAAGAAGAAGAGATGTCTGAAAACACTGAAACGTCGGGGCCACATAATTCAGAAAAAATACTTGGCAGATATAAAGGCATTGTCTATTCCAGACAGAGACCGATGACATCAAGCCATTCAGATCATACTTCAATCAGCAATCCGTCCCCTTCTCACACTCTTGAGATCAGAAAATCGAGCCGCATACGACATCCCATTGACAGGTGGGTTAGCTATAACAACTTCTCCTTGGATCTTCAATTGTTTTTAACTGCCCTCAATAAAGAAGATGAGCCCACTATGTACTACCAGGCAGCCACTTCTACCAAGTGGGTAGAAGCCATGAATGATGAAATGCAAACTTTGCATGAATGTGGAACTTGGGAAGTTGTTCCTAGACCGCCTAACAAAAATGTTGTCGGATGTAAATGGGTCTACAAGATAAAGTACAAGCCAGATGGAACTATTGAGCGATACAAGGCAAGGCTCGTGGCAAAAGGATTCACTCAAGAAGCAGGGCAAGACTATGATGAGACTTTTAGTCCGGTTGTAAGAATGGGAACAATTCGGATTATTATCTCTCTGGCTGTTGAACATGGGTGGAAGTTAAGTCAGCTTGATGTAAAGAATGCCTTCTTGCATGGGGACTTAAGGAGGAAGTGTATATGGAGCAACCCCATGGATATCAAGAACAAAATTGTAAAACCCATGTGTGCAGGTTAAAGAGAGTTATCTATGGTCTGAAGCAAGCATCTCGCTCTTGGTTTGATAGCTTCTCACTAGAGATTCAGAAACATGGATTTTCACGTTCCATGTTGGACCACTCATTGTTCTTTTTCAGAAGCCAGACTGTGACCACTCTGTTATTAATTTATGTTGATGATATTGTTATCACAGGAAACTCTACGGTCCACATCCAAGAAGTGAAAGACTTATTAGGTCAGAGGTTCAAAATGAAAGATCTTGGAACTCTACGCTATTTTCTTGGTGTAGAAGTTGATAATCAAACTCATGGCTTGACACTCACTCAGCACAAGTACACAGTAGATGTTCTCCGCAAGGCAGGCATGAAAGACTGCAAACCTTTGAGAACTACGAGTGTCCTGCATCACAAACTTAGTGTCCATGATGGAGATCTGTGTGATGATCCCACCAGGTATCGAAGCATAATAGGAATGTTACAGTATCTCACCTTCACTAGACCTGATATTGTTTATGCAGTCAATCAAGTATCTCAATTTATGCATGCGCCACGTATTGGACATATGGAAGTTGTTAAGAGGATCCTTAGATATCTGAAAGGGACTATTGGGGATGGATTGACATACTCACCACAGTCATATGACAAAGATGAGCATGGGCTTACTATATATTGTGATGCAGACTGGGCTGGAGATCCTGATGAACGAAGATCTACATCAGGATATTGTATCTTCATTGGAAGAAATATAGTCTCTTGGAGCAGTAGAAAACAAAAGGCTATCGCCAGATCAAGTATTGAGGCTGAGTATAGATCTATGGTTGCTGCCACTACCGAAGTCACATGGATCAGACATCTACTGACTGAAGTAGGAAAAAAGATCTCCCACACTATCTTGCTATGTGACAACCAAAGTGCTATTAACATGTCATTCAATCCAGTACATCAGAGTCATGCTAAGCACATTGAGATTGACCAACACTTTGTGAGACAGAAAGTTGAAGAAAAAGAGATTGAGCCTGAGTTCGTCAATACTGAAAAACAAGTTGCGGACCTATTTACGAAAGGGTTAACAAAGGATCATTTTTTGATGCTCAAAGGCAAGTTGTGCAAGGTCCATAACCATGATCAACTTGAGGGGGGTGAAAAAGGTGTATAGTGTTTCGGGTCTGGATCCTATACCAGACCCGAGTCCATTCCATTTATGTATAAGTGTATGATTTTAAGTGTATTTCTTTTTTTATCTAGGTTCGGATATTTCACTAGACCCGACCCGACCCACTGTGTACACTTAAGTGTATTTATACAAAGCATTAGGTCACGATTTCTGATATACAGAAATCGTGACAGTCGCAGTTGCCCCCTTTGGATTTCTCTTCTCGTCTCTCTCTCTCTCCTTCTCTCCCTCTCTTTCTCTGTTGCAGGTACAGATGAAATTCTAACACCAACGACTCTATGTGGGAGCTCCCAATGGTCCCTCACCTCCTCTTTGTTGTGTATAAATATAGGGGATGTCTCCCCTTGTTATTGTTAAGCTCCCCAAGCTCTCTTCAATAAAGACTATATTATTTACTTTTTTATGTTGCCTTTTTAAGGCTTTTGTATTGTCCCATCATGGACTTCTTGATTGTATTCTCCTTATGTCATTGTGCTTGTCCATTGTTGAACTTTGTTGATGTTTTTGCATCCTTGGGCTATATTTTCTCATACTTCATTACATGGTATACATGGTATCAAAGCAAGGTTGTGCTCTTGATTTTGTTAAAGGTATCTATTGATAGATTGTGATTCGGGAATCTCTTCCATATTTTTTGCTCGTCTTCTCTCTAAGTCACTATAGAAAATGAGGACAAGATTAATCTTTCGTTCAAGTTAGGCACCAACTATATTATGTGGGCATCTGCAATGGAGAATGACCTCAAAGACAAAAAGCTTTGGAAATATGTGATGGGCTTCATTCCAGAACCACAACTCAAACTTACCAAAATGAAAGGAGGACAAAAAAAGGCTCTAAAAGAAAATGTCCGCACCAAAGCCAATGAAGATCACTAATCCAAGATAGAGGATTGGGAAAGTAAACATGCAAAAATCCTTACATGGCTTATAAACAACATGGAGCTCAAGATATGTGCCAACATAGCCAAATTCCACAAGGCAAATGAGGTATGGTTTTTCATCAAAGGTATGTATACACAAAAAGACCTTGCAAGACAATTTTTTCTTCAAAAAAAAAAATGTATCATTAAGCAAGGGGACATGAGTGTCCATGATTATTTTAGCACCCCGAGTCCCTTATGGAATGAATTATCTCTTCTTGAAACTAAATGGGTTGCTAGTGAAGATATTGAACTTAGAAGAGAGCAAATGGAAAAAGAACATTTTTTTCCAATTTTTACATGGGCTTAGGCCCGAATATGAAGTTAGATCTCCCCTCCTTCATAGATCTAAGTCTCTTCCCTCAGAGGATGTTGTTGCCGAAATATGCCAAGAAGAAACTCGTCTTAGCATGATAAAAGGAGGAGATGAAGTATTAGCCGTATCCAAGCTCGGCAATCACGTTACAACTTATAAGTCTCCACACTTTGGGAGGCAAAATGGCTATAATGGAGGCTATAGGAAACTCATTTGTCATCATTGCCATGAATCGGGTCATATCTGGCCTAATTTTACCAAGTTATATGATACCCCAAAGAATAAAGTTGTTTTCGTTGAATATACTACAAGGAAAGAAGAACCAATTAAAAAAATGACTCTTTTTCGCTTACTCAATTATCGGAGGCACTTCAAATTCTACTCAAATCCCCATACACATCTGGTGCCGCAATTGCCTCATCTTCACCTCCAGAAATTTCTTCTTAGATCCTTGATTTGGAGGCCTCTTTTCATATGACACCTCTTGAGAATGGTTTATCTGACTTATGCACTAATTCAAAAACCTTTTATGTTTCAACTGCCGATGGAATATCTTTACAAATTAAAAGTGTTGAAAATTTAAATTCTTCTAAAAACTTTTTTGTACCAAATGTAAGAGTTAATTTACAACTAAATTTAAATCTTCTTTTTGTTTCACAAATTTTCGATCATGGATGTGCAATCTTCTTAACTCCGCCTGTGTATAACTGTTTAGTTATACACTGCCGATCCCAAGCCCGGATAAAGGAGGAGGGTTGCGGTAGGCCTCTGACAGCTAGCATAAAAACTTAGTCATACCCTATGAATATGAACCAATATGAGAATTTCGTTGGGGCGTTCCCTACTGAGCGACGCGTTGTACTCTATAGGCCCGAAGGCAGTGATAAATGGGCAAGGGTTGCTAGGTCGTCGCCCGGAAGCGACGCGTCACACCGGCGCCCGGGTGTGGTGTCAAATAGGCAAGGGTTCCCTCACTTTGTTGGACGGGTGGGGGTAAAGAAGTTAATCCAAGACCATAAAATTAGGTTAGCCACTTGGAACATAGGATCTTTAACTGGTAAGTTGGTAGAGTTAGTAGATGTTATGTGTAGGAAAAAGATTGATATTTTATGTCTACAAGAGACCAAATGGGTAGGTGAGAAAGCAAAAGTGATAGAACATTGGGGATATAAGATTTGGTATACAGGAATAAATAGGAATAAGAATGGAGTAGGGATTGTTATGAGTCGTGAGTTTATAGATAATGTAGTTGAGGTCCGTAGGAAGGGTGATAGGATTTTACTTATTAAATTAGTATTAGGTACGAATATTATTAGTGTTTATGCACCTCAAGTAGGTTTAGATGATTCCATTAAGCGTCAATTTTGGGAAGATTTAGATGGAGTAGTAAGAGATATCTTATGGAGAAAGGCTTTTCATCGGCGGTGACCTTAATGGGCATGTAGGCATTAGTAGGGATAGATTTGAGAGTATCCATGGAGGCTATGGTATAGGAGAAAGAAACGAAAATGGAGAAAGGATTTTAGATTTTGGTTTGTCCTATGATATGATCTTAGCAAACACTTGGTTTAGGAAGAGGGAGTCTCACCTAGTAACATTTAAAAGTGGGGTTAATACGAGTCAGATAGATTTTTTCCTACTTAGAAAGAGAGATAGGGGTTGTTGCATCAATTGTAAGGTTATATCGAGAGAAAGTGTAGCTACACAACATAGAGTCTTAATTTTAGATCTTAAAATTAAACAATACCGCAAAAGGGATAGGCATATGATAGATCCTAGAATTAAGTGGTGGGCACTGAAAGAAGCTAAACAAGGAATGTTTGTAGAGCGGGTAGTTAAGGAAGTTGATTGGTGTCTCGAGGAGGATTCAGAATCTATGTGGAATAAGATAGCGGGTGGCATGAGAAAGGTGGCTAAAGAGGTATTGGGTGAGTCTAAAGGTGGTGCACCGCTAGGTAAGGATACATCGTGGTGGAACGAGGATGTCATATTAGCTATTAAGGTTAAAAGAGAGTGTTATAGAAATCTAAGTAAAAATCGTGATAATGAGAATTTGGAGAAGTATATGATAGCAAAGAAGGAAGCTAAAAAAGTAGTTCGGAACGCGAGGGATAAGGTATATAAGGAGGTTTATGACAAGTTGGATACCAAAGAGGGTGAGAAGGATATTTATAGGCTTGCAAAGATGAGAGATAGGAAATCGAGGGATCTGGGTATGGTTAGATGTATCAAAGATGAAACGCAAAGGGTTTTAGTCAAAGATGAGGAGATTAAGGAGAGATGGAAAGATTATTTTGATAAGCTATTTAATGAAAGTCATGCTCAGGATCTTGGAAACTTTTCAATTCCTTTTCATGAGATGAATCGTGACTTCATGCGCAAGATTCAAAAGAAAGAAATTGCAGAGGCTTTGAAGAAAATGAAATCAAGAAGGGCAGTTGGCCCAGATGGTATACCTATCGAGGCTTGGAAATGCTTGGGAGAGAAAGGTTTAGAATGGTTGACAAATCTTTTTTAACAAGATTTGCCGGACAAATAAGATGCCTAATGAGTGGAGGAAGAGTACTTTGGTGCCTTTATATAAGAATAAGGGTGATATACAAGATTGCACAAACTATCGTGGTATAAAACTCATGAGTCATACTATGAAACTTTGGGAGAGGGTGATTGAGTCTAGGTTGAGGAAGATTGTCATGATATCGGAGAATCAATTTGGTTTTATGCCTCGAAGATCAACTATGGAAGCTATACATCTTCTTAGACAACTTATTGAGAGAAATAGAGAGAGGAACAAAGATTTGCATATGGTTTTTATTGATTTGGAGAAGGCTTACGATAGAGTACCTAGGGACGTTCTCTGGTGGACAATGATGAAGAAAGGTGTTTCTCTCAAGTACATTAGTATAATTAAAGATATGTATGAAGGAGTAGTAACCAATGTCTGCACTTGTGGAGGGGTGACAACCAATTTTCCTATAACGGTTGGGTTACATCAAGGATCTGCTTTAAGCCCTTTCCTATTTGCTATAGTGATGGATGAGCTTACGAGATCAATTCAAGAAAATGTGATATGGTGTATGTTGTTTGCTGATGATATTGTTTTGATTGATGAGTCTAGAGCTGGGGTTAATGCTAAGTTAGAATTATGGAGACAGACATTGGAAGCAAGAGGTTTTAAGTTGAGTAAGAGTAAGACAGAATACATGGAATGTCGATTTAGTAAGCAACGAAGTAGTGATGGGAGTATAGTGAAGCTTGGTGAGCACGAAATACCGGTGGATGATTCTTTCAAATATTTGGGATCTATCATTCAAAAGTATGGAGAAATTGATAGAGATGTAAATCATAGGATAAAAGTTGGGTGGATGAAATGGAAGAGTGCAACTGGAGTGTTGTGCGATCGTAGAATGCCATTGCGGTTGAAGGGAAAGTTTTATACGACGACTATTAGGCCCGCTTTACTATATAGTACGGAATGTTGGGCTGCCAAGAGACATCATATTCAAAAAATGAGTGTAGCTGAGATGCGTATGCTGAGATGGATGTGTGGAAATACAATAAAAGATAAGATTCGGAACGAGGAGATACGTAAGAAGGTAGGCGTTGCACCCATTGAAAATAAGATGAGAGAGAATCGTTTACGGTGGTTTGGACATATTCGACGAAGGCCTAATGATGCTCCAGTTAGAAGTATGGAGAAATGGGAAAATATATTAGTTAAAAGAGGTCGGGGTAGGCCTAGGAAGACATGGATGGAGGTGATAAGAAAGGATATGAATGCTTTGAACCTCACCGAGGACATGGCATTGGATAGAAATGAATGGAGGAGAAGGATTCATGTGGAAGACCCATAATGATTTTCTTTGTTGGTTCATATCGCCGACCCTAATTGTTTTGGGATAAAGGCGTAGTTGTTGTTGTTGATGTGGAATCTTCTTCTCATATAAGGGTTGCTTCGTGCAAGATCTCCAATCCGGAAAGCTGATTGGGCAAGGCCATAGAAAGGGAGATCTCTAGCATATGAACTATTTAAATTTTTCTAACAACTCTTTTGTAATTATGTCCAAAATAAAAATATTAAAACTTGGCATAAAAGACTTGGACATCCAAGTTTCTCTAAGATGTACCTTTTTTTCTTTGAAAAAAAAATTGTCTGTAAGGATTGTATCTTTGGAAAAATGAAATTCACTCCATTTTCAAATAGAACATTCATTTCTAAGAGACCTTTTGAATTAGTGCATTCAGATATTTGGAAACCTTCTCCCATCGTATCAAAAGAAGGATACTCATACTATGTAACCTTCATTGATGATTTCACTAGATATGTATAGATATACTTTCTTAATTTCAAATCTGATGTCTTCTCCTTTAAAAAATTTCATATGATTGTCAAAAATCAATTTTCAAGCAACATTTTTATTCTTAGATCTAATTCGGATTGTGAATATTTATCAAATGAGTTTCAAAATTATTCAAAATTAAATAAAATTTGTTACCAAAAGTCATGTCCTATAACTCCCCGACATTCTGAAAAGTTATTGGGCCGAGGTCACTCTAACATCAACCTATTTAATAAATAGAATGGTTTCATCGTCCTTACAAAACATATCCCCTTATGAAAAATTATTTGAAAGAAAACCCGACTTCGGTTGCGGATCTTTGGTTGCAAGTGCTTCGTCTTTTTTTCATAAAAGAGCTAAATTGTCTCCAAAAGCAATTGAATGTGTATTCTTGAGAAAAGATATAGATGTTTTGATCCTAAAAACAACAAACTATATGTTTCTAAAGATGTAACTTTTTTAGAAAATGAAAATGGTTTTGAGAAAACCAAAGACAACAATGAAGTTGAATATACATTTTTGTTTGATCTTTTACCACAAGAAGAGTTGAACTCTTGTGATTCCTTGGGTGACGAAGGGGATAATCTCCTAAATGTCAATGAAAATGGTAATGAGAATATGGAAGAAGAAATACATATAAATGATGATATTGTTGATAGACCTATACACATTTATACCAAACGTGATCAAAGAAATCCTCTAAATGCTTTAGAAAAATATTCTCAAAATTCAACCTTAGAGGAAACCTCTCTTAGGAGATCCAATCGTATTTCCAACCCACCAAATAGATTTGTATCCTATGACACATTAACACCAAAATTTATGTCATTTTTAATTGCATTACACATTCATTTCATGAACCATCTCATTATAACGAAGCAAAAAATCTTTCACAATAGGCTGAAGCTATGCATTTAGAACTTAGTGCTCTTGAAAAAGCTAAAACTTAGGAGATAACTTCATTACCCATAGTAAAGAAATCTATAGGATGTAGATGGGTTTTAAAAGTTAAAACCAAGAGTGATGGGTCTTTAGAACGTTAAAAAGCTAGACTAGTGGCCAAGGAATACTCTCAAGAATATGAAATTGACTACGAAAAAACATTTGCCCCGATTGCTAGCATGACTAGTGTTAAGACCCTCATAGTCGTTGCATCTATTAAACAATGGTTCATTTATAAATACCTTTTTAAATGGTGAATTAAATGAAGAAGTTTACATGGATCTTCCGTCGGGGGTTTGCATTGGAAAAGAAAAAAATCTTAAACTTAAAAAAACCTTATATGGTCTAAAACAAGCTCCAAAAGCTTGGCATGATAAATTTAGTAATGTGATGACTCATCTGGGTTTTCATTCATGTCGTACAGACACTGCTCTTTTTGTTAAAAGTACAGGTTCTATGATTGTTATTCTTCTACTTTATGTAGATGATATGATTATCACTGAAAGCGATAACCAAGGAATCAATGACATTAAAAATATTTTAAAAGAAAATTTTGATATATCTGATTTAGGTTTCTTAAGATACTTCTTAAGTATTAAAGTTGTGTACTCTCCTAGAGGGTACATTCTTTCTCAAATGAAACTTGTTGTACTAAGTCTGGTATTTCATATGATAAAAAGATAGAAACCTCAGAAGTCATTAACGCCAAATTGAGGCTAGAAGATGGGACTCTACTCGAAGATCCTACCCCTTACAACCAACTTGTTGGGTCACTCACATACTTATTCATCACTCGATCAGACATAACTCATGCAGTTCATTCTGTCAATCAATTTCAACATGCTCCTACCAATGTGCATTTAAGTGTTGTCTTAAGAATTATCAGATATATCGAGAATACCATAACCAAAAGGGTTTTTCTTTCCTCATCCTCTTCATTTGAGTTATATGCCTATACTTATGTTGATTGCGGTGGAAATCCCAATGATAGAGTCTCAATTCCAGGGTTCTGTGTATTTTTAAGGGACTATGATTTCATAGAAATGCAAGAAGCAACACAAAGTATCTCTATCCTCAACTGAAGCCGAATACAATGCAATGGCCAATACAACCATGAAGCTTGTGTGGCTTCGAAGTCTTCTCAATGATATGGGCATAGTCATCTATACACCTTTGAAGTTGTGATGCGACAATAAAAGTGCAATTTATATCGCAAGCAACCACACATTCCATGAGCGTACTAAACATATTGAAATGGACTGTCACTATATACGTGATGAATATCTGAGAAGAACTATTACCTTGTCGCATGTCACATCAAAGTACCAGCTGGCGGATTTCTTCACTAAAGCTCTTCCTGCTCATCGCTTTATGTTTCTCTTTAACAAACTTTCAGCTATTTTCCCGTAAAGTTTGAGGGGGTGTTAAAATATATGTACATGTTTTTGTCTAGATTGCTCGATAGGGGTATTTTTGTCTTTTCATATAGTTGTTTCTAGAAACAACTATTTCACTAGGTTAGATTTTTAGTTTTATTTAAATGTAATTTTTGCTTTTTATTTTTTTATTTTTTTATTTTTTTATTACATTGAGTGCCCCACCATAGAGTCGGTGGGAGCTCCCAACGACTCTATTTGGGAGCTCCCAATGGTCTCTCACCTCCTCTTTGTTGTGTATAAATAGGGAATGTCTCCCCTTGTTATTGTTAAGCTTCTCAAGCTCTCTTTGATAAATACTTTATATTCTTTACTTGTTTATGTTGTCTTTTTAAGGCTTTTGTATTATTCCATTGTTGACTTCTTGATTGTATTCTCCTTATGCCATTGTGCTTATTCATTATTGGACTTTGTTGATGCTTTTGCATCCTTGGGCTATATTTTTGCATACTTCATTACCTATGTCACAGGGATTCGGCTAGCAGGGTGCCGCACCCGCGTCGACGCGACTCGACGCGGGTGCGGGTGCGGCACCGGGTGCGGTCAACCAGACGCCTCTCTCTCTGCCCATTTTGGTTCATTTTTTTGGGGTTTAAAAAAAAATCTGAAACAAAAACACAAAAAGGATGAAGAAAAGTTCTGGACCAACGAGTGATGTGTTTCTTATCCTTCTTTGTTATTGTTAGGTAGGTAGAAGGGAAGAAGAAATACCTGCAGAGAGGCGAACCGCATCTCGTGGCGATGTGAGTCGAGGGGCTTTTGCAGGGGGCAGAAAGCTTTGGTCTTCTTCGATGTGGGATTTCCATTGCGGGTGCTGCTGCTGCTCATGATGGCTTTGAGGAGCCTCCATTTAACATTTGCTCCCTCTATTAACCTGATTTTTCTTCTGAACGCACAGACGAAATGGGCAGAGAGAGAGGCGTCTACTGTTAACCTGATTTTTCTTCTGAACGCACAGACGAAATGGGCAGAGAGAGAGAGAGGCGTCTACTGTTTCATTTATTGTGCACACTGTTTGAAGTGTGCCGAGGGTTGAATTATTAAAAGACGAAGCTGTCGATTTAGCTTTCGTATCTTATTCATTTATTGCGCACACTGTTTAAAGCTTTTGAGTGTCAGGGGTATCAACGGGTCGGGTTTACCCGGACCCGACCCGTACCAAGCCTTATAAGGTCAGGTATGGTGATAAATAAAAAGACCTGATTAAGATTCGGGTTCAGACCCGAAGATTCGATTAATCCCAGTATAGTTTATGAAATTTTATGTCAGACCCAGACCCGACCTGTGTTTCGATTAAGACTCGCAATTTCTTAATGTAAATATGATAAAAAATAGTAGTTTATCCGGTATGGCCTGAGTCTGGTTCATGTAGTTTTTATCGAGTTTGAGTATGGTTTTTCTTATGATCGCAGACCGCGCAGCTGGACCCATGCCGGAGGGAACCCCGGACCCCCCTTATATATATATATATATATATATATATATATATATATATATATATATATTACAATTTTGCCCCTACCGCACCCAGGTTTTTTGGAAGTGCCGAATCCCCGCACCCGCACCCATGTGACATAGTTCATTACTTATCCAAAATTCTTGGGGAGGTCAACGCCCCTACCTACCCTCTGGTTTCGCCCCCACATAGGGTGCTTCAATTGTGGCATTGAGCCACCATAAATTATGGTGCTATACTCTTCATTTACAAGGATATATTAACCAAAAACAAAAACTAGTCTATGCAACTCTCTCTCTCTCTCTCTCTCTCTCTCTCTCTCTCTCTCTCTCTCTCTCTCTCTCTCTCTCTCTCTCTCTCTCTCTCTCTCTCCAAGCCTTATCCCAACTACTTGGGGCTGGCTTAAAGAGTTTTGATTTTTATTTTTGGTTGGACGATGATACTGTGGTGAGGTGAAGAATGGTGTATTTGTGATGCAGAGCAGGATGGGCCCAGGTCCATACAGCCTGACCTAGGTAGCAGACCAGATTCACATAAAGGGATTGAGGATCGGACCCAAGCAGAGGATCCGATCCAGCACACGGTACCGAGACGCGGGGACGTGGCGCCCCTGCGTACCTACACCAGACGAGCACGAGGCACGCCGACTCGGATGACCCAGATCCAGCAGGAAGACGGCCTGGATCCCATCTCGGGTCCATGACTGGACCCGAGACCCGGGATCCTCAACCGAATTTATAAAACCCTCTCCTAGGGTTTTGTGCAGGCAGAGAAGCTTGAGAATCCAGCAGTTTTTACTCTTTTGTTATTGCCCATTGTTTTCACTTTTACAGTATTGTCTTTTGTTTTTTTTTTCAAGCATTGTTCGTTGATCTTCCATTTGTTATTGAAAGTTCGTTGAAAAATAAAGAAAACAAGCCACACCGATTTTCGGTGGGGCCTCGATTTGTTTCCTCCTTGAAGACGCTGCATCAATTTGGATCATGGAAACTAAATTTTAGGAGGTTACACCAGCAGTAGAAATTAATTAGTTACAAATGAACTGCAGCAAACCAATTAAACCACACACTACAGTGCAAAAGTAAGATGAAATGGGCTAACAACATGTCTATTCCATAAGAGCCAAAGTTAGAATCACACTTTACGAAAGATCGCACATCACTCTGGCAGGTAGACGGAAGGACAGAAAACACCAAAAGAGAGCAAAAATGATGCATCCAACAACCAGATTATTGTTAACAAAACTTTCTCACAAGAGCATCCGACATTTAATCACATATCTATATGCCAAATCTTCATAAACCAATAGTAATAATCAAGGTGATGAAAGAGACACTATGAATTCGGATCATGCACACATGATTCTCGTGTATGCATCCAAACCCAGGTAGGGATACCATCCTTGAAGGAAAAAAAATCATTTCTTAGCAGGGAAGGAAACCAATATCCAAGCCTCTGGTCCCAAATCCCTCAACCCAAAATCTTCCCCCTCAACACCAAATGATTGATGCCTTCATGATAGTCCGGTGAGCGCTCTGCGAGGGTGGCACTTCTTGGATGAAATCGCCTGGGGACGAGGCTTGAGCGCCTGGGAGGTGCTCTCAAGCCTCGTCGATCATCTATCTGTCTCAATCATCAACAAGAAAGCACACCCCTACAACAGTGAGTAGGACAAGTGATTCCCATTGACCAGGTGCAACCATAGTGACAAACGTTTTTATCGGCACTCATTTTTTCAAAAACTTGCGATAAATTGAAAAAAATCATAAATCTCGCATTTTTTCAGCAAAATCTCTACAATAAAAAAATAAATTAAATTTTATAAAATTTATTTTTTATAAGAAAATATTAATAAAAATCATTTAAAAATAAAAATACACAATTTTTTCGCGATAAATAGTCGTTTAAAACGTAAATATCGCGTTTAAATCGCGGTATTTATGTTTTTTCATAAATCTTGTGATATTTTGAAAATCTCATGAGAAATTGCCATTTTAAACTTTCAGGCAATTTCTCGCGATATTATTGCGAGATTTTCATAAATCTCGCGATATTTGTCACTATGGGTGCGGCCAAGGTTCAAGGGGTTTAATGAGAGTGGGTTTTTCTGCTTTCTTCTTCTCTATGCCTACAAAGGAAAAGGGCCACCAAGGAAAACTCGAGCGACAAAGATGAGTATCAACGAGAGAGAGAGAGAGAGAGGTTTTTTGGGGGGAAGAGGGATGCAATGGGAGATTGGGCAGGAAACAAAAATCAAAAAAGCAAAAAGGGGTTGTCACCATGGCAGCCCCTGACAATCGTCTCAAGATGGTTCTGAACAGTTCACATATTCTAGGAACTATATATATATAATAGATAATCCATATTTTTATGCATGTATATACAGATTCACACACAAACATAATATATATGAAGGTGAAACCAAGGGGCCGAAAGGGGCCTTGGCCCCTCCCCAAAAAAAAAAATTAAATAAAAAAGATTATTATAACTTATGTAGGCTGGAGTCTGGACCACATTAGGTATAGGGGTCCAAGCCCCCAAAAAGTACTAAAATACCCCTGAAAACAATCCCTTTTGTTTTTACTTTCTACATTTTTCACCCACAACTCAAGTCTACTCCACATTGAGTAATTATCTCCACCTTTATCCATCTTCTATCTATACCCACCATATGCCTCTAAAGTCCAACCCTTTCATCTATACTTGCCAAGAAAACTCTCTCTATGTCTTGATATTTACTTTTTGCTTCTCCATTTTGTAGATTTACATATTCTTAAGCAATTTTAAACCCCTTTAAACCTTATAGAATGAACTACAATCATTAACCGGTTTTTTTAGCTTAATGAGCCCAAAGCCCCTAACTATTGACACCCTTTTGGTGTGCGAATTGAGCCCATCATACTATCTTCTCCCCCCTCTTTCAAAAATATGAATCTCTCTCTCTCTCTCTCTCTCTCTCTCTCTCTCTCTCTCTCTCTCTCTCTCTCTCTCTCTCTCTCTCTCTCTGTGTGTGTGTTCTGTACAGTGCACCAGCACTTTTCTAATGGCCTAACATGTAATTTGTTTATAATTTCTTCATATACACACAACGTGTGAAAAGGGGTAAGATCAAACCCTTGAAACGTAGAATGATGTTCGGCTGCGTGGCCGCACTTTGTGCATCATTTTGGGAGTGTTTAGCAACGATTGTGACAAACACTAAAGGTGTTTTTGAGCACACAAAAAAAAATGTGTCGCTGATCATGCACGTGATCAGCAACGCATACAAGGTCGACTTTGATCAAACACGTTGGGTGCTCAATGGTACTCTCTCTCTCTCTCTCTCTCTCTCTCTCTCTCTCTCTCTCTCTCTCTCTCTCTCTCTATATATATATATATATATATATATATATATATATATATATATACATGCATACACGGGCTGGGCCAGGCCGACTAGTGTCAACCCGCTTCGACCCAGGGAGCAGTCCAAAATGCCAGCCCATTGTGGGCCAGCCCATGGCCCTAGTGGGATGGGCTGTTGCCCACCTCTAGGCGCAGGTCGTTTTGATACAAACGAAGCTCATAGATCGATTCAATACATTTTAAAGTAGTCAAGCCCATCCATGATTTGTAAGGGCCAATAATTGAAGTTAGCCACAACAAACTATTTTAACATCAGATATTCAAAAAGATAAGTTTGATCAGTATAATGATGACATTGGTAGCACTTCATTTAGAACAGTTGTGTGTGCCAAGTGTAATGCAATGAGTCCTATTAGATCCAATAAGATATGGAGATATAGCACATGCACATCTGATGACAAGCAGATAATGACGATAATGACAATAACAATGATTATGAGTTAACTATCACTGCAGCCAGGAGAGAAAAAAACAAGTATATATGCAACAAATCCTTGGTAACAAACCTAAAAGACAAAGAGAGAAAGCATGAGAACCAAACCAATAATCTGTTAAAACTAGATTATAACAAGAGAAGAAATATACACATTTTAGAAATTCATAATAATACCAATTTTCCAGAAAGAAAGAAGTGAAAGACAACCAAAGAACAGAAACCACATGAATCCATACACTGAAAATGACAGCAAAAATAATGGGTCAAAAAGAGACGTTTTCTCTTTTGTTTTTCAACATAATACAAACAAGATTGTACTTGGAAACTGAAAAGGGAGGGAAAATCTTTCCTTTACAAAAATAAAAAATAAAAGGAAAGAAAAAGTGGCAACAGGAAAATTTCCACAGTACGGAGTTATAGGCCATTATGCAACAAAGGCACGGCCGAGAAATGAAGTGCAGCATGAAGAAGACAGCAAACACTCCATGCATCTCCTAGAAAAGAGAAGCCATAAAACAAAACCCTCTTTCGGCATAAACCGCTTGTGAAACTCCCAATCAATCAACGGAAAAGGGGTCATAAACATATGGGAACACCTTTAATATGCAGATCGATTACAGTAGTTTAGACCATGCACACAAAAACTCTTATCATATTAGAGAAGAGAAAACGCGCGAAAAAACAAAGGAAGAATCAGAGCAAGAAGGGTTCAAATCATCATCAATATGATATCAGGAACAATAAAAAAAGAAGATTTCTGCAAGCATCCATTTAGAAGCGAATAATGAATGCAATCAATAAAAAAACAAATCTCGAAATTTCCAATCAAAAGCTACCTTTTTTTAAAGAAAATTTTATGCTTCCACGAATATAAAATCACACCAACAGAAAGGGATACGAACAAGCTATATCTCTAGAAGCAACCTATGAAAGCAATGCAGGAAATTCCTGACGGAAAAAAGGAAAGAAACAGTCTTTCTTGAACAAGACTCACAGGAGGTGGCGCCGCCGGCATTCTCTCCACAGCCCTCGGCTCAAGAAACCGCCCGCGGAAATCCCCCGCCTCCAGCCGGAAAGCTCCCAGCTCGGGCCGAAACCTGTCGATTACCGACCTCGACTCCGGCAAAGGCTGCGGAGCAAGCGAGAAGCAGTTCTCCGCCCTAATTTCCAGGACCGGAGAAGTCATTGCATCGAGCATCCGGCTCTCCCGCCGGAGCACAAGCTCCCGCTCGAGCTCCCTGCGGACCTCCTCCTCGATCCGGCGCCTTCTCTCGACGTCAGCCGCGAACAACTCCGCGCGGATCTTCTGTTTCTCCATCTCCAACCGCAGAGCGTCCCTCGAACTTAGGGTTTTCTCGAGTAGATGGCTGTCGGCGATGTCTCTGGTGATGTACCCCGCTGGAAATCGATACAAAACGTTCAGAAAGGAGAAAGTCGTTTCAGAAACCCTAGAAAATAAGAAAGTTGTTTCTCCAACCCCTACCTCGAATGGCTTCATTGGTGAAGAAGCCATCTTCGACGCTTCCATAAGGTTCGAACTGCCTCAAACGATGGTAATCCATCTAACCAAAGAAGAAGAAGAGGAAGAAGGAAGAGAGAGAGAGAGAGAGAGAGAGACTAAACCCTGCAGAGAGGAAGAAGAGGGACAGCACGGAGAACCACACGCCAAAAAAGGAAGGGTACTATCGTAATTTTCTGGAAATTCCGGCCCAACGGTGGAAGTCTCGTCCGCGGCCATTTCAATCCTACCGAACCGAATCGACGGTTCGATTTTATTTCCGATACGACTCAAATAAACTCGGCCTTGAGAAAACCTCGTCGTCAAAGCTGGCTGTTTTTTTTTTCCGGTAAGCGTCGTCAGGATTGCTTATCGAAAAAAAGAGCGTTTGTTTCATACTCTTTCTTGGTAAAACAAACTTCCCCGCAAGAAAAAAAATGGGGCAGTCTCGTTTGTTTCATTCACATAAAAGGAAAGGTTACATATTCCTAGAAAGTATTGTCAGCTCAGCCTTCTCATGAAAGTTCTTTGATGGGAGAAAAGTACGAGACGATTTACGCATGAAAAAGAGTCAGGTGGTGGAAAAACCTGGGGCTCATTTTATTCTACCATAGCACTTTTCCACCATATTGTTTGGATGTTTGTTCAGAAAGAGAATAATGGAAAAGCTGAGAGCTCAACAATTTCCCATAAAAATCACATGAAACACACTAACTCTAAATGTGAAAATCTTATTTTCCTATAAAAAGGGGTTAGATTTTCGTACATTGAGAATCATTTTCCACCTGTGCTTCAAAAAAGAGAATCATTTTCTACCTACGTGAGCTTTTCATGAGCAAAGTGCCTTCTTGTGGTGGATACTTTACAAATGCCCCTTAAGAGAGAAACCACTTCATCATTGAAAAACGAACAAATAGTATAATAACGATTAACAAATAACAAGTGATACAATATTTTTAAATAGCATTTTTTTTAATCATTTACATCTATATTCACCTTTATAATTGCATATGATTCTTATAATTTAGTTTTATAGATTTTTTTAGAACAAGATTTTTTTTTCTTTAGCGAATTCCGCGACGTTGCAGAATAGTGCAATTCGTGGGAAATAAACGATTCTGATACGAAGTAGTGAGCCGGTTCGTTGTCTTAGGTGAACCGGTGACGCTTTCGCTGACCAAACTGGCTTCCGAGTCACGTGAGGGATGGGCAAAATCTGAACAGGAAGTTCAGGAGAGGGCGGTCTTACCTAAAAAGGAAGGCCACAACTAGTGTACGGTCTTTCGGTGATATTGAAGGGGACGGTGAAGATCTAGCGAACGTCACATCACCTTCTTTATTTGGATCCTTAATGTGGACATTAAACAATGTTTGACGCATAATTACAAATATCATTATCGAGATTTTCTCAGCAATGGAAATTGTCGAGATATATTAAAATTTTATTTTCGAAAAAATATCGTGAAATTTTTAATATATTTAATTTTTAAAAATATAAAGAATAAAAAACACTAAAAATATAAAAAAATTTAAGTATCACATGAATAACATGATATTATCATGATAAAAAAAATGATAGTTTCCCCTTTTTTTTGCATTATGTATGTTTTTGAAAATCACACAGTAAAATCATCTAAGTGAGACTGGACGTATTACGAGGGAATTCCACACGTAAGAGGCATCCAACTGATCACAAACCTTGAGTGTTCTTAGGCTATGGTAGAGAGTCTGCTTGGTATTGACAGGTAGCTAGTTCACAAGTGGCCCTTGAGGGCACCAAGGATCATACTACTCATCAAACATGGTCTAAAATAGTCTATGCTTTACGTTTAACACCCTTTCATTCATGTGATCCGAGGTGGTTTTTGAAGGATCGAGATGGAGGAATTGAGTTCACTAAAAGATCGAGATGTAGGAATTGAGTTTACAATCTTTTTCAAGGGGGATTTGCTCACTTCAAATGTGCTATCCTGGTAAGTGAGTCTTCTCTCTTGTTTATAGAAGAGAGAGTTATATGCAGGGAGGTTTACTCCTTCTTGGGTTGCCCGTAACCTAGCATGAATCAGTTACATCATTTCACCTTGAGCTTATCTAAAATGAAGAGTGTCATTCTGGATAAGGCCCTCAACTTGTGTGGTTTCATCCATTAGGAAGAGAGTAGACCCACCTCTCTCTTCAACGAGTGAGACCCTCCGAGAAACATGATCGCAGAGATCTCATCAGATCAACATCTCCCACTTGGCCATGTGAAATAAATCAAGATGCAGGATTTAGCCTTCCAGTATTGAAATATTTCTCTTGCATCAATATTCCTGAAATGAGTTATATTTTTTCAGTTTCTCATCCAAACATATGTCTTTGTTAGACATATCTTAATCTCATACATGATACATGTTTCGAGAATATTTTCTCTGATATACCCTTTGTTAAAAGATCATCAATCATATCATATGTAGGTAAATAAATGACTTTGATTTCATTCATTTCAATCATATCATGAATATAATGGTACTTTATCATTATATGTTTACTTTTGAATTATCAATTTCACTCTTCATAAGAGATATGACAGTCTAATTATCATAATAAATTTGGATTGGCTCGTTGGTTATTTTTTATTTTAAATCATTAATAAAGCAACTTATTCAAACGGCAAATGTAGTAGCTGCATTGCATGCAATATATTCAGCTTCCTGAGTATGTTACGCTACACAGCCTTGTTTCTTACAAGACCAAGAAACTGCTCCTCCTCTGAGGAGGAAAACATATCCAGAGGTTGATTTACTATCATCTCTATTTTAAGCAAAGTCAGCATCAGAATACCCAGTTAATTCTAAAGAATCAACTTGAAAATATAGTTTCAAGTTTATAGTCCATTTTAAATATCAAAATATTCTTTTTACTAATTGCAAGTATGGCCAACCAGGATTACTCTGGTAGCGACTAACGAAGCCAATAGCAAAGCTGATATTAGGCCTTTTGCATAGCATATCTTACATCAAGCTTCCAACAACTTGTGCATAAGGGACATTTAGCTTTTCTTGTCCATCACCTAGACTATCATTCTTACTCAACTTACACATTTTACCATAAGTGTTCTAACTAGCTTACAATTACTCGTTTTAAATTTCATGAGTATCTGATTTAGATATCTTTCTTGTCTTAGGCTTAAAAGTCTAGAGTTTCTGTTTCAAGTGATTTTAATTCCAAGAATATAGGATGTTTCTCCTATGTCTTTCATTTCAAACTGAGAATTTAACCATGACTTGGTTTTGACAATCATGTTATTGTTATTTTCAGTCAAAAAAATGCCATCTACATATAGTGAGAGAATAGCAAATTTACTCTCACTTTTTTAGACATAAACCAGTGGTCAATTTTATTTGCCACAAAGCCTAAAGATGTGATAGCCTTATGATACTTCAAGTACTACTAACGTGGTGATTGTTTAAGTCCGTATAAAGATTTTTTCAACCTATATACTTTATCTTCTTTACCTTTAATTATGTATCCTTCAGGTTGTGCCATAAATATTATTTCAATCAGCTCACATTAAGAAAAGCAGTTTTTATATCTATTTGATGTAGATCTAGGTTATAATGAGCTAAAATTGCAAAAATTATCCTTATTGAGGTGAATTTTGCAACACATGAATATGTGTCAACATAATCTAATCCTTCTTTCTGAGAAAAAACCCTTAGCAACTAATATTGCTTTAAATTTGTCAATGCTACCATTGGACTTGAATTTCTTTAATATTCATTTATATTCAATGGCTTTCCTTTTCTCAAGTAACTCGATCAATTTTCAGACTTGGTTTTTCTCAATGAACTCAATTTACTCATTCATGGCTTTTACTCGGTCTGTTGACTCGTGTGAATTTATTGTCTCACCATATGACAGGTTATCTACTGTGTCATCTATGTTTAAAGCATAATAAAGTTCGTCTGATAGGTAGACATAATAGTCATCTAAGTAAGACGGAGGAGCTCTAGACCTTTTATGCCCAACCTGAGATTGTTGAGATGAAGTAGAAGGAACGATTTCACAAGGTTTGTTGTTACTTATAGGTTCTTGCATGTCATCAGAATCATATTGCAGATCAAGAGGATTGTTTCCATTTATTTCTGGAATAACTTCTTTCATGTTTTGATCTTCTAAGAAGATTACATCTCTACTTTCGATTAAACCCTTATTTAGGTGGTAAAATCTATAGTCTTTAAATCCTTTGGGATATCCAATAAATATACACCTTATAGATCTAGTATCGAGTTTATGTCTTGATCGCTCTATAACCTTTATATGAGTTATAGAAACCTATCTGCGAAGGTGACTTAAATTGGATTTTCTTCTTATCCATAATTCATAAGGTGTGGAGACAATAGCCTTACATGGAACTCTATTTAGAACATATGTTGTTGTATGTATAGTTTCTCCCCAAAATACTTTGGGTAATGAAATGTTAGATAGCATACATCTAACCATATCAAGAAGAGTCCTTTTAAATCTTTGAACAACACCATTTTATTGAGGTGTGTCAGGAGTAGTAGTTTGCGGTCTGATCTCATTGGCTTTGCAATATTCAGATAATTTATTTGAGGTATATTCTCTTTTCCAATCAGACCATCAAACTTTAATCTTCCTACCAAGTTGGATCTCAACCTCTTGACAATATTTCTTAAATTTATCTAATGCTTCATACTTATAAGTGATAAGATATATATAACTGTATCTAGAAAAGTCATCAATAAATGACATAAAATATTACATTTCTTTATAAGTTGGAGTCTTAAAGGGATCATAAATGTCAGTGATTATGATTTTTAATAATTCTGATGCTCTAGTAACATTTTGTGAAAATGGTTTTCTTATCATTTTTTCATAGATACAAAGTCCATGTCTATGAAATAAAGACTCATTAAATTTAGGGATTAATTTTAAATAAACAAGTTTCATCTTTTTTAAGTTAATGTGTCCAAGTCTTTGATGTCAAACATTTACATCCACATGGAAGACAATATCGATATAAGTAAAAAGTGATGAAACTTTATTTATATCAAAATCATTGATTTTAAATAGTCTATTATTTTTGTCAAAAATAACATCAAATAGAATGCGTCCATGTTTTCTCATGGTGACTTTCCCTGGGTGAAATCTAACCTCAAAACCTTTGGTAACTAGGGCCAGGACATACACTAAATTCTGCCTCATTGACAGTATAAATAGAACATTGGATAATAATACATTATTTTTAGAAGTTTTAAACCTATACGTCCTAATACCCATAACATCAGAGTAAGTATTGTTGCCCATGTACACCCGATGTTCACCAGGCTGGTACTCGACCATGTCCACATTCTCTCCTTAGTTATTGCTATATGTCATGTTGCCCCATAGTCCACCCACCAACCGGAAAGAGCTTGGTCCGTATAAGAGCATTCTGATATCATGCATATTATATCTCGCATCTCCTTTTGCTGGTTTTTTCTATTGTTACTGCCAGTGTTGTTGTTTGACTGGCTCCTACAATCTCTCTTGAAGTCTCCAGTTTTTTCACACTTGAAGCACTTCACTTTTGAGGCGGCTGCCTGCCGCTTGCGAAATGTTTGACCTCTTTTCTTATCAAAATTGCCATTGCCTTTAAAGTATTCCTTCTTAAATTGTGGACATCTAGAAGGGCTATAGCCTTGAGAGGGGTCATCTTTGGCAAAGTGTAATTCATTTTTTCTATCTTGTTGCATGCATTACTACTCAATTTTTAATTAAGCGGGAAGCTCCTTCAAGGTTAAGTTTTTAGAGCTTAACCTAAGACTTGTTTGTACCATCTTTCATGTGGATGGTAGACTATGTAGAATGGTAGATATCTGCATCCAGTCAAGAATCACATTCTCAACAATTGTCAGGTCCTTGGCCATAATAAGCATTTTATTGACATGGTCAACAACATTATTATTTTCTTGCATACAACATATATTATATTGTTCTAACAGAAGTTGAATGTGGGTTTTAGAAGTGGTGTCATATTTCTTAGAAATTGTTTCAAACATGGACTTAGTTGTAAGGTAATCTTCAAATACCCCAATGAGATCATCATCCATATAACTTAACATGATGATTCTAGCCAACATGTTGTCTCTTCTGTATTTTGTATACGAGGCTTTGACCTCGTCAGTGGCTACAATACCAAGATCTCTCATTTCAGTGGTGAGGGTATTCTTGATGCCCTTCAATGTTAGAACAAGAGGAATCCTCCTCTTTCAAATGTGAAAGTTTGTGTTAAGTTTGTCAGTTTTGGCTAATTCAGTGGCACACACCCTACTTGTCATTTTTTTGTGTTTGATTATATATATATATATATATATATATATATATATATATATATATATATATATATATATTTAAATGGCAAGATATGATAAGAATAAATTCACCTTCAACAAGTAGATAATCTGAAGAACATTAGTCAAAAGTACATGAAATATGACTTTCATAATTTAAAACTACAAAATAAGTGTAAAAGTTGATATGTCAATCAATTACTTAATTACAGAATAAATGAGGTAATCTGCACTTTTAAACCCTTTCTTGTAATTTCAGAAAGGTTTATAACAGAGAACTGCGAATAAAAAAATTCTGCAGGTAAAATGAATTCTAAAGAAAATAGGATATTTTCTGTAAAATATCAAAAAATTGACCCTATTTCAAAAAATTATTTTTCGAGTGCAAGTCTTTTTCTAGAATTACCAGAAAAATAAATATTGTTGTTGTAATTTAGGAATACAAAAGTAAAATTCAGCAAAGATAAATGGCACTGCAGTAATTTTTAACATAGGGATAGTACGGGTAATCAAATTAAAAGCAGGGATAAATTAGTAAATGAACAACATGGTGAATGACTGTAAATACCTGAAAAGACCAAGGGCAACAAGTAAATTCGCCTGTTTGGGGACATGACTAGAATTTCCAGTAAAGAACAGGGTTACTATGGTGTTTTTACCTATAAACATGTATAAATACCTTGTTCTCAAAAAAATCAAAAGCTTTTGGATGAAGCTTCTATCGGTTTTTCCTTTATTTTTCTGTTTCTCAATCGGCGAAGAACGTTGATCTGCTCTTTTTCGTTCGCCAAAAAAAATAGAAGTGGTCAACGCTCTACCGATGCTCTGCCTATATTCGCTTGTGTTCTCCTATCCTCTTTTGCCTGTTTTTGCAAAAAAAAAAAATAGATGCAAAGCCAGTTTGTGCTATGCCTGTGTTCGGCAGAAAAAATGGCAGAAGCAGTCGATGCAGGCTTGTGTTTTGTTTGTTTTATTTTGTTGTTGTTTTCAGTCGACAAAAGAAGTGTTGGTGACGGTTGGAAGTTTCTGGAGGAAATAGGTGTGCTAGATCCGATCTAATCGTTGGAAAAAATGCGATGTAAAGAAAAAAAATACGATGATTAGCCCCTTGTTGATTTTCCTTTTTGTTTTCTACCTACGATTTTTCCCTTTTTGTTTTATTTTATTTTTTCTTTTCCAGATCTATGGTTCAATCTTGTTGGGGTTAGGCGGTTAACCACTGATGTGGGGTTAGAACTTGCAATGTCCCACTACAAGGAAACGAGCAATAACAAGAATCGTGCATTTTTCTGGGGGTGGTCGCTGATGAAGAAAAAAAAATGTGCAGGCTAGTGTGCAGGAATCGGCGTCTGTAGAAGGTAGACCTTTTCTAATGAAAGAAAGAAAAGAAGGTAATCATTTCTCCCTCACCATTTCTTTAGTTTGATACTTTCCCTTTTCGAAAGGGATGAGGCATTCAGTTTTCTCAAATAGAGGTTGCTTGGTGTAAAAAAAAAATCTCTTTTGTTTAGAAAAACTTGTATGCCCCTTTGTGCGATAAACCATCCAGTTTAATCACTTAACCGGATGGATCGTCGGGCAAAAGAAAATAAAAATTCTTCTACTCGGGCAAAAAAATAGATTTCTTTCACTCCTCCCCTTTCCTTTTATTATTAGTTGTATTTATCTATTAAAGAAAATGTGTTCCTCATCTGGTTTGATTCCTTTTTCTGCTATAAACGATCCGGATCACTATGTTGAATGAGTGGCCGAAAAAAAATGCGATGCCTTAAAAACTCGTAGAATTTTTTTTTATCCCTTTTTTTTTATTTGATTTCAGATTGCCTGATACAGGGGGTCGCTAGTTACTGGCAACCCTCTAAGATGTGGAAGAAAATAGCATATTTTTTAAAAAAAATAAGGGTTCACAGATTACTGGCGACCCAAAAAGGAAACTCCGCCTCCGTTGTGGAGGACGTTTGCAAGCAGGGACTATCACCAACAAACCCAGTACTGGGTCTGTGTCTGCCTGATAATATTAACAGAAGCAGAGGTCGCCAAAATCTGGAGGCCTCTTCTTTTCCTTGAACTGAGGTCGATTGTCGATGGCTCTCGAGTCGTGATAGGCAATGGAGATGGCGTTATGGAGGAGCCTCTGTATGCATACACCAGACTCTGATACCAACGAAGGATCGAGATGGAGGAATTGAGTTCATTGAAGGATCGAAGAGGAATTGAGTTTATGACCTTCTTCAAGGAGAGTTTGCTCACTTCAAATGTGCTATCCTGGTGAGTGAGCCATCTCTCCTATTTATAGAAGCGAGAAGCGAGAGTTATCTGTTGTAAGGTTTACTCCTCCTTGGGTAGTCGGTAACCCAGCATGAACCAATTACGTTGTTTCACCTTGAGCTTTATCTCGAATAAAGAACGTCATTCTAGATAAGGCCCTCAGCTTGGGCGGTTTCACCCATTAGAGAGGGAGTGGGCCCACCTCTCTCTTCAACAGGTGAAACCCTCTGTGAAACATGGCCAAAGAGATCTCATCAGATAAACCATTTCTATCCGGATTCAACTTCTTCAAATTAGCAAGGTCCAAAGGGTATCAACCTGGTTTGCCACCTTGCACACCAACTTTGCGAGGCATACCATATTCATTTCTTTTATACTCCTAATGTCAAGTCCTTTTCGTGGATTATAAATGCTATACCAGCACAAGAGGTGGGGATGGTGATTCTTGTTGTCCCTTGCCACAAGAACCTGCACAAAATTTTCTCAATGGTGGAGGATACGCTAGCTGGAAGCTGAAAGGAATCCATCCAATAAAGAGGCAACGATTGAAGAACTGTTCTGATGAAACTACCCTGCCATGACTCCATTTTAGTTCGAAACTTATGTAATAATGGTCCACACATTGCTTTTCTAAGTTTCCCTCTGAAGAGGGTCAGCCCCAAGTACGTGAGTGGGAGTTTACATACTACCACCCACAACACCTTGCTATAGTGTCTTTTATGCTATGAGGCATGTTGCAGGCGAGGAAAATAGTCTTTTCAACACTAATCTTGAGCCATGAAACTGCCTCAAAAGATGCCAAGATCTTCAGAATGTTATGATCTCTTAAAAAAAATAATGCATTGTTAGCATAAAATGATGATGTCACTTAAAGCTGTTGGAAAAAACTGGTTTTCCCACAAGTGTGAATCGATGGAGGCAATACAACGATGACAGACGAAGAAAGGTAAACCAACAGCGGAAACAAAAACAACACACAAAGATTTACATGGTTTCCTCTCAAACTGAGGTACGTCCACGGCGACCAATAGGTCAGCACCTTCCACTATCTTCAAACAGAGTTTACAAAGTGGCCAAAGAACATAAGCTCTTACAAACACACGAAGGTGTAACGAAATAAATAAAAGAGGATATACCTCACTGAAGAACAAAGAACAAATGCTCTGAAGAACTAACCTCACGAAGCTGTCCTAAAAGAAGTGTAGCAACATTTCTTGCTTTGTTCTCTTCACACCCTTTCGGTGCCCTAAAAGTGTTTCTCACACTTTCTTCTTGCTTTTTCATCTCTTACTTTTTCTCTCTCATCCATCTCTTAAATAGAGAATGAGACCCACATTTAATGCGCAAGACTAAACGTTTTGCACAACTTACAATGTGCCTGAATCGTCTTATCATAAATCACTATCTAGCAAATACTGCAAATCGTTATCCAGCGAGTACTGCAAATCGCTATCCAGCGAGTACTGAAACAAATCGTTAAGCAGCTTAAAGAACTAACCACAAATTGCCATCGACAAATCTCTGATTCTCAAAAACTCTGAACAGCTGAATCGTCATTTAGCTGTGAGGACTTCTACAAATCGCTATCCAGCGAATACTCCAAAATTGTTCTTGAGAAGATCAAGCATCGTGCTTGGGAATTATGCTGCGATAATGAATATGCATCGAACTACTGATGATGTCATAAATGATCAGTTATTAAGCAATCCATTTTCAAGATAGATGGGTCCCATAAAGAGGGAAACCCAACATAAGCCACCTAAATCTAGGTGAGTGATAAGGCCCCCTTGTAGCTGACAACTTTAGGTTATTTATGTTCTCAGCGACGACTAGTAGAAACAGATATGGAGACATCGGGTCTCCTTGCCAGATCCTCTAGCTTCTCCAAAAAAGAGGCCTTACCTCTCCATTGTTTATCATTGCATAGGAGAGAGTTCTAACACAACTCATGATCTTCCTTTACCATATAATCTCAAAACCAAAAAACAATTATCTTCCAAAAAGTCCCAATCAACCGTCATAAGCCTTAGGTCTGTCTTATTTTTCTTAATTGCAAACATTGAGCCTTTCATCTCGTGCACCATGAGCACACTTTCGAGAATGCTACGCCCTTTAAGGAAGGCTTATTGGTTAGGACTAATGATCCTGTTCAGAATCCCCTTCATCCTATTGACAATAGTCTCAGTAAGCACCTTGTATATAAAATCACAACCAGACAAAATTTTAACAATCAGTCTGCCCCCTCCTTTTTAGGAATTAAGGTTATGTTTGTGCAATTGATTTTTTTCAGCAGTTTACCAGTATGGAAGAAGTTCTTGACTGCTTTGGTAACACCTACAAATATACCAAATTTTTTGAAAAAAAAAAGTGGGGAAACCATCTGGTCCCGGAGCACTATCCCCCTTCAAGCTTAAAGACTGTATTTTCGACTCATGTATGAGAAACTTCTTTCATTAAGAGAACATTGTTCTTTTCCTTTACTCCAGGGTCACTCTCCCGAGAATTCGTTGCTTGTCGTATAAGTCTTGCCGAATTGACTTTCGAAATATTTAATCGTCTCCTCTTTTATCCCTTCCATCTCATCGACTGTTGTACCATCATCCAAAGGTTATGTGATTTCTCTTCATCTGGCTAAATTTCTTTTTGTTATAGCCAATCTGGTTGCCAGCATGAACATGGCACATCCCCTAGGTTCAATTTTCCCCAGCTATCCTTAATGATTAGTTTACATTCTTCTTTGAGAGCCCAACACTGAAAATTTTGAAGGATGAGTAATTTCAAATGTGTGTGTGTGTGTGTGTGTGTGTGTGGGTGGGGGGGATGATTAGTTTACATTCGTCTTATCATCTCCATCATACTTGCGCCCTTCCTTTCCATCAGTGACCTATACTCTGATGCCTCTTCCCACCTACCTTTGTTGCAAGCATAAGTGTAAAAACACCTCCATCTCCACAATCCCCATCGACCAAAATTGAACCAACAGAGTTTCCCAAAGCAAGCTCACGGCGCCGACTGCAGGCACCAAGCATGCACCACCTCTTGCTCTTGCGTGCATCTTGGCCAACAGATCTCGTGCCTCATCAAGTAAACCAGCCTGGCCAAGAAGGTCCACCATGCATCCATCCATAATGTCTTCCATCTGGTTCAATGCCAAATTCATTGGCCATGCGTTCAAAGTACTGCCAGCCCTTCTCTACCATACCAGCATAGTTACAGTCTGACAACACTAATTATATCGGGCGTAACTCCAGAATTCACAATGCACTCGAAAAGCCCGAGTGCTTCCTTAGCTCGCCCATGCCTGCCATACCCTGCAACCATTGAGCTCCAACTGATCAGGGTATGCCCTCGATGCACAAGATTGTTCAATCCATGTTACCACATTTAGCATACATATTGGTAATTGCAGTAGACTCCATCACTCCACAGCCTGAGAAGTGCCTAACCAGGTAACCATGGATTCACTTGCCGGGGTCCAACCTCGCCATTCGAGCACAAGCAAGCAGACCACACACCAAGGAACCAGCATCCGGCACCACATTCTCCTCCTGCAGAAGACCCAATGCTTGCCCACACAGCCCACCCTCAACAAGCCTAGCCATCCAGTCGAAAAACTGGCAAGCAGGTTCGAACCCACTGCAGTTGAGAAATGTGTCCAAAAGTGACGTCTACACCGATGCATCGATATCTATCCCTATATTAAGGCAGTAAGAGAACACCTTCATCACATTCTCCAGACACAGACTCACACCGCATGCCTTGATCAACCCCACAAAGGTGCCCTCATTGGGCTTCTCAGCCCCAGAAACACCTCAAAAGCCTCTTCTTCAAGTCCACTACACTCACCCACACATCATCGCAGGTTGGGATCACTGGTTGGAGACCACAAATAACCTTAAAAATTTATGGGTTGTGGCGTTCGTGCATAATTGTATGTGAACTTCATGACATATATGCGACGTTCCAAAGTTAGAGAGTAAAACTTGGTTCGCATAAAATTATGTGCTAACTTCATGATATATGTGTGAACTTCGCTACATGTGTACAATATTTTGAAATTTGAGATTTACATGAAGTTCAGACATAATTTTATGCGACCTTCATGATGTCCTCAAGAAAAAAAAAACGTGTGGATCTCCTTTTAAGTGGGAGATTGTGTTATCTATGTCGTACAAACTTCGTTAGTTTTGCACATGGGAGGGTTAAAAAGGTTATAGTAAAATTGGGTATTTACAAATTTGGGTATTTCAAAAAAACGGGTGATATTTTCTGTCCAGTACAGTTTATTTTTCATATTTTAAATGTATACCTAAGTTTATGTCTTGGTTGATTTTTATTCTTTATCATTAACAATTTTTTTAATTTAGACCCTCATTTACCTAGCGCCCAGCCATATGGATGGGACGTTGCACCATCCCAGTAATTTTATAAAACGGACATGTATATGATCTTTATACCTAAAAATCGTTGTAGGGTGTAAGAATTATGGGTTCTAATCCAAGATTCAACATGAATCAAACCCGAGATCTAACAACAGTAAATCTATTTTAAAGTTTTCTTGGTTTTTTTTTAAATATAACTATCCGTGTTCTAAACTTTCCATCAAGCAAATAAGTTTGTTTTGCCGATATTTTGAATAAGACGGAATTTCATCATATTTTTTCCAAAGTAATATAAACAAAAGGGGGTGTTGGATGACCATGGTCCTATTCCACTGCTATAAACAGAGGCGGAGGAGGGCATAATCTAAGCATCAACCCCCAAAGAGTGAAAAGATCATGTGCAATATAATTGCACAAATATTTGTGCATTAAGCACCTTATCACCCTCCTTCTTGAGGACTGTCAGGTGTAGGGCCCAAGACTTGATGGATGGCGATCAGGTGCGTAATGCACAATTTTTGTGCAATCATATCATATTTGCACCCGATCCTCTTGATTTCTCCAGGCACTTTTTTTCATCTAGGGCCTGAAAGAGAGCACCGTGGAACTCAAGTCCGACCACCCCACTGGAATTGTTTCCACGGAAAGGAGGGGTGGCCCCTTGAAAACGAGGTCCTCTTTCCAAAGAGGATCTCGCGTTTGTGTTTGGGTCCCACGAAAATGCATGGGGTTTTGTGCATTTCTGCAGAAACCTGGAGGAGGCACACAAATGGGCCCCTATTTTGTGTTACAATCAATGTTGTCAGTATCGGTATAGGCCATGTATCGTTTGGCTAACGATTGAAATGAATCGGCCGAATACTTTGAATCGGCCAAAAAATAATTAAAAAATATTACTTGTCAATCAGAACGTGACACATGTTAAAGCTATTAAAAACTATTAAAAAATAATTTTAAGTAATTTTATACATTTATGAAAAAATAATCAATTCAAGATTCAAAGGTGAAACCTATCGATTATCGGATGATACGATACGTATTCGCCTCGATATTGACAACATTGATTACAATTAAGGAATCGTTCAAGAGCGCGCACACATACATACACTTGGGTGGGTTCATTATTATAAAAGATAAGTTATCCTAAATCTCACGTCTCTACCCTTAAGATTTGCTACCAAAAGAGGAAGAAAAAAATCATCACTTGATCCTAAATCAACTCTATTCAGTCTTTTAGAAGACTTGGTATCATCTTAATCCTTTGTTCATTAGGCATAGGCGACGGGCTGTTATGGAGCTCGAGATGGGAGGGGGGATGATATTTAATGTGGGTGCAATTAACACTAAAAATAATTGTAATGTATGAGTAATTTGACCTGATTCTTTAAAACCCTATAATTTTTTATATTCTCCAATGTCTAAAATCGCAAATGTTCGACATTGTTAGGACCTTTTTACCCTTCAAAACCATGAATTGAATTCTTTTGTGATAAAATTGTACTGCCTGCCGGTTAGGTTCAACTCTCACTTAAATACACAATCACGGGTTTTTTTATGCAAATTTAGACCTCACGAACTTGCATAAATTTATTTGCGAACTTTTGGTGAAATTGAAACCATCAAAATCACAAATGTTCAACTCTTTCACATATAATAAAAAAAATTGCATACAAATATTTATGAAATACATTTCATCGCATATATCCTAAAAATCACATAAATTTATGTGTGAAACTTCACTTAAAGGGAACCAACATAATCGTAAATACACTACTTACATATTGGCGAACTTTTTATTATATGCAATTTTTTTAATAATAGTGATTTTATCAAATCATATATATACTCATTTTTTGTTCAAGGATTTTTTCTTCTTGTTTATGTCTGCAAAGAACTTCTTTGTAGAACCCTTGCGGGCATTCCTGCATTTCGAGGAGGTTGCGGCATCATCCTTATGATCAACTTCCCCATCTATAGGTTTGAAATGTGAGTTTCATACACTATATAGTTGTGTATCTCCATGTGTATTTTCGAGGAGGTTTGGTATCATCCTTGTGATTGACTTTTGTTTAGGGTTTACTATGTTTACAGTTTTTTTCATAGAAATTTATATTGTTATAGATCATTTATGATTGTTTGTTTGTCCGTTAGTTAATACTTGTTCTTGTATTGGTGTAATGGGGCTAGGGTTCATTGTGCACAAGCATTAAAAGGGCTAAAGTATACTATTGTGATTGTTGTTAGCAATCAATGATGGCGTCTAAAAAGGCTAAAGTACACAATTGTAGTTCTGATTATACTAATTGAAAATCTATAATGGTCTCAAAAATATTATCTTTAAGGAATTTATGGTTTTGATATCTCATAAAATCAGATATGTTGAATAATAAATCACATAGTTATTTTTTAAACTTAAACAACAAAGAAATATGGATAGATGTTGATGATAATAATGTAGAATCAATGTTATTTAGTAGTGATGTTTACTTGAATGTATGCAAAGAAAATCAAGGAGTAATTGCTGAATGAAATTATGTGAATCCCGTAAAGAATATGCATGTATCTCCACCATCTATCGAGATGAGTTTTTTGTCGATTGTCCAACTGTCCCAAATAGTGAATGATATTAATATTATACGTGATCAACGGATCACTACAAAAGATGTGGAACCACGTAGACAAATCAGCCAGTGATCTTCATCGTAGTAATTTGAATGACATACAGTCTTCTCAGGCATACGACAATGCTAGGTACAAGTTAGAATTTTAATATAATTTATAGTTGAAATGTAAGTGCGATGATGAATATGATATTTTGATGGTTAATCTTCAATGTTGAAAATGCAGGAATAATGCATATATGCATGCAAATGAATGAATATATACAATAAATTTTGATATAGTTGGAGTAACCAAATAGTCAATTAGTGATAGCAGCGATCATGTTGACAGCGTAGAATAGGATGATATCGATGATGATGAATATACTATGTCGATAAGAGACGATGACATTAGATAAATAAGGGTGGGTAAAAGTGATGCACCAATGACATTAGAGAATGTGAATCATTTGCTATCGTTCAATGAGTTATCATACAACGAAGAGTAATTAAAAATCATTGAAGCGGAGACATCTGATTTGTATGAGCAATTGCATAATAATTGTGAACAATTTCAATGGCTATCAATACACTAAACGATCAAGAAATTGCTTTGGGCAAAAGGTTTAATGATCTGAAGCATTGTCATGAGTTTTTGAAAAATTATGTGATAAAAAATAAATATAAAGCAAAATTCTTAGAGTTGCAATAACAAAGTTAATATCGTATGTATGAGGAAGAACACTCATATGATGGTTGATTGCCCCTAAAAGATGCATTGCAAAATGGTACGCAGAGCAGGTTTCTTTTAAGTAAAGATGTATGATAGCGAGCATACATGTAGTGTATTATTGACCACCTTGTAGTAGAGAAATTGTCTTTAAAGTGGATTTCAAGTGTTATTTATAAATGCATGCACGATAAACTAAAGATAACTCCAAGAAAAATAATAAATGACATCAGTCGCGAGAAAGGTGTGGAGGTTACTTACAAACAAGCATGGCGTAGATAAGAAAAAACTAAGAATGCATTATATGGTTCATTTGAACAGTCCTTCAAGATGTTTCCCTCCTATTTAGATCATTTGATGAATGTTAACTGATGATCGCTAGGATATACTAAGATTGATTGAAAAGATTGATTTAAGTACTTGTTCTTATCCTTTAAGTCAAGCATCGATGGGTTTTTTAAATGATACCCTTCAGTTCTTATGGTAGATGACATATTTTAAAAAAAAAGATATGCATGTATATTGTTATTGGCCTATAGTATTGATCATTATGATGAGATCTTTTGATAGCATTTGCAGTTGTTGATAAGGAATAAAAAGATTTTTGAGCATAGTTTTTATAGGTATTAAAACACAAATTCATACACTTCGATGACTTTAGAGAGAAAGGAATATTGATAGTTATCTCATATAGGCATCCAGGTTTAAAGTATGTTGTCCCCCACACATGGCCTATATGTCATATTGGATTTTGCATGAAGTATTTGACAAAGAACTTTTCAAAGAAATGTGGTTCAAGATTCATTGCAGACTCGTGGAGTGTAACTCGAGTAGCCATGAAACAACAAAGTTAAAGAACAAAGTACAAACACATACAATTATATTACCACTAACATGGATTTAAAACACTGGGCTAAGTGTCACTTTCAAGCGAAAAGATATAGTTGCTTAACATCTAATATAGCGGATAACTTCAATTCATGGATTTTCATCATACGTGACTAGCTCCTAATTTCACTTATTAAAAAACTTCATATCATGTTGATGAAACTATTTGAGAAAAAAAGTTTATGAGGCAACATATGACAGGTGTTGCGGTGCTAAAGATAAAAGAAAAGCTAGAGGAATTGGAAAAAAAATACAATAAATATATGTGCAAGTAGTGCATTGACTCCGACAATAATACAAAGTCTGTGATCGAACTCATGATTGCATTGTTGATCTTCATAGGTGTTTGTGATCTTGTGAAGAGTGGTTGGCTAATAGGATTCCTTGTGAACATGTGATTGCATGTATTTTGTATAAGGGAAACCTACCAGAGGATTACTGCGACAAGTGGTTCAAAGTTGAATCATATCAAACTGCATATAATCAATATTTATTCTGCTCGATCGGGATAATATCTCATATATTGCTCCACCTACTATAAAAAATTGTCTATCCACCAAAAGTAGTTTGCAAAGTTGGGCGATGAAAGGTTAATAGACAAAGAATAAAACACTGGGTTCTTGTGTCATACAAGTGTAGTGTACGTGGTGAGGTTGACCACAATAGGCAGCACCACGAATAAAGTATGTATATATATCTCGTGTTGTTTAATAAATTATTTCTTTGTGTGTATATCTAGTATTTTTTAATTAATTATTTCTTTATGTGTATATCTAGGTAGTTTGAGATGTATGGCTGTACATGTTCTTACAAAAGAAAGGGCTTAAAAGAGCCACAAATTTCAAAGAACAAGGAAGAGTTGATCATACATGAGGCATAAGCAATATCCTAAAGCATGTGTGTATATTTGATAATAATTATATATAATTTATTTTGTTGTCAAGAATAGATTAATGAGAAAGAAAAAGTTATAGAAGAGAACACCTCGTAGCTGAAAGAGTATGAGTTTGGCAAAACAACTCTCTTGGCAAGTGATGTAAGTGTTAATTTTATACGTTATATTGCTTATTTTTTTTGTTACGTTTGCACTTAATTTTGTTTATTATTTTGTTAACACATTGGATTTACTATGTAGCATCTAGCAAGATTCGTACAAAGACTCCAAGTAACTCACAACGAGGACTAAAAAAGAAACTTGTCAAAAACCCTTTACCTTACTGTGTTTTTTTGTGAATTATAAAAGCGATGTTTATATTATTTTACTACCGATTAATAAAAACTTACTAGTAAATCTTGTTTGTTTACAATAAATGGTCGCAACTAAAGACCATCAAAGTAGGGCAACTGACTATTTGGAGAGCAATGACTTGTCATATCATTTCTTTGATACTGACAAGGTATGTTTTTACACAACTTTGCATACTTACAAATAAATTTTCACGTGCACAACGACATTATACTATATTTATGTTGCAACTCTTAATTCCTTTCAAGTGGGGCAACGAGCATTTGGTTTTTTGAGTAATAGACATGAAGGAAAATGACTTCAGGTTATACAATTCTACATCGAACATATATTTAGCAGATCAAAACCTCAAACAAATAGTATGATAATATAACTTACTCAATAATATAATCATTTTTTTTGCATACATGTTATCCTTTTTTTTGTATGTTTGTTATCTATTTTTTGTGCATGTGTTTCAGGTTTATTTTTTTAGGGCAATTTGGGTTCAATTGTTGTAAAGATTGGACGACACAAAAGATGAAGAGTATTTCTCAAAAAGAGAATGAGTAATTACTTTGCATTTATTTGTTAACTCATTTTATATATGTACATATTTTTTACTTGATATTTTCTCATTTTACAGGTATGATTGGTATATTTGTCATACAATATATGCAGTACTTGAGAAGAAACTGATATTGAACTTCACACACACACACACACACACACACACATATATATATATATATATATACATATATATATACATATATATATATATATATTGTTCACTAGTTTGAGATGTTTGTTGTAATTAGTTGTTTGCTAATAAAAGATTATTTTTAACAAGATGTCACATATATAAAAAATTGTACGATCAAGTTCTACAAGCACATTAAGGAAAGAGCTTTCAAGGGTGTGAAAGACAATGAAAAAGTAGACATTTATTAGAAAGGTGTTGAAAGAGTTTGTGCATCTACCTGAGCTGTGGACAATTATACACCTTTGTAATAAATCTAGTTAAACTTACATTTCTAATTGAATTGATCACGATAACACTTTACCTGTAACTTTGTAATACAACTTATGTATTGAATGTAACTTTATATGAATACAACTTAAGTTATTTTATTTCGTGCACACCAATTGTATTTAGTTTTATGTTAATCATATTGACTTATCTATATATGGAGAAATAGTTTTGCAAAATTATTTGATTTTTGCCATCTGTAGGATTTTTGCAAATATACTTCACAAGATTTCAAAATGTATATGCGAACAAGTATAATTCAAAAAAATTATAAAAAATAAAAAATATCACATATTTATCATAATTTTGCAAAATTTAAGTATAATATTTATAATATCTTGAGATTTACAAATAACTTCATGCAAGCAATATATGTAAAAAAAAGTAAGCTATTTGTGAAATTAGTGGTGTTTTACATATAAATTTATGTAATTTTAAGATATATGTGAAACAATATGATATTTGCAAGAGGTGTTTCACAATTTTTTTATTATATACGAAAGAGTCAGATATTTGCGACTTTTGTTGTTTCAATTTCACCAAAAAATCGTAAATAAATTTATGCGATGTTCATTAGGTCCGAATTCGCATAAAAAAACATGTGATTCTGTATTTAAGTGAGAGTTAAACCTATCCAACGGGTAGTACAAATTTTATTGCAAAAAGACATCAATTAACAGTTGCGAAGGGTAGGTAAAAATATCCTAATGATATCAAGTATTTGCGATTTTGGACATCAAGAGTGTCAAAAATTGTAGGGCTTTTAAGGAATCGGATCAAATTAATACCACCTATCCCCACAGGTGTATGAAAACCCTGTTTTGAAATATGAGAATAGTGTTGAGAGTGGAGACGGGCAATTTTCAACTACATCCTTACAAGAATGTAATTGACAACTCTAGCCTCATCTACCATTTTCATCTCCACTCCCCATCACCCCTCATCTCTCCAAAACCGGCTTCCAAACAGTTAGAAGAACCAGACTATTTAGGCATCACAAGCACTACCCTGACCTTGGGAGCCATACAACAAAGCAGAAAGCAGACCCACATGAAGCAACACATTTGAAAGAACGAATGAAAAAGACTAGGCCATCCCATGACATGCAATATCTGAAATATGGTTATCACGTACTAACAGAGCAATTATACACTCCCGTATTACAATTTGTTGATCAGCCTTCCTGAATAAAACCAATAACTGAGCAGAACTGTACAAAGTATTTCAGTGATCATTTATGATGTTCAGCAGGTCCTGACCATATTGATGTTCAGCAACACATTATTTACATTGACATGAAGATTTGAGTTTGAAGAAGATACCAGGAGAAAGGCCTTTTTAACAAATGCTTGGCCAGTGTAGAGTCAGCAGCTACTGCTTATGAGCATAACTGTCATGGCTTGGTCTCACTCGGACTGGGAAAAAACCTCAACCTTTGCAGTAGGGAGGATGGGCTTCTTGAACTGCACAATAATCATTGTCATGTTGTCACACCCTTCACCGCTAGCTGTTGATGGTGCCAAACACCGATCGAGTACCCTTTCACAAACAGCCGAGAGAGTGGGATCCTGCAGTTTTCATTCCAAGATGTTGCAAACGTAACTCTTGTTAACAGGCTGCTCCGAGTTTCAAAAGTGCAGGAAAGGCAGTGATTATGCTTACCACGTTTATATGTTCATGGATAAAATCCACCAGCTGTTGGCTTGACATGCAATCCCTGAAAACACAAGAAATGATCACTTCTTCTGCCAAGTACTTCGAGAAATAACCAGAGAACCAAATTTAAGGCAGCCAATGTAGGAAGATGATATTGAGTTGTCTCAGTCACTCTAGCAATCAAGTAATTGGAGCTGCATAACGAAGCAATTTACAAACCGACTTTTTTGACTTTGTCATTAGTTACACGTCAATAACTAATACCACAAAAAAGGGGGCAGGGAAGAGGATCTCTTCCATGCTGAATGAAACCACCCGGCTTTGTTCCGTACTGGACTTGATGTAGCAGTAGCCCATGAAGGGCTACACGCTTTGTGATTATTTTTTTTTGTAAGTTATTTATCATGGGTTTTCAAATTATCTAGCATAATCTCCTTTTCCTATGACAGGCATTTTCGTCTCCATTTTGGATCACTATAGCTATTAGTTTTAGACAAGTAAAATCATCACAATTAATTTTTCATCACATACTAGTACTACTATATACTGCCTCCTGGAGTTGATTCGATGTCTGTGCCAACAGTTGAATCATTTGGGAGTCTGTATTTTTGCAACATAAGCAGCCTTCCTTAACCTTGTCTCTTTGAAATTCCCTATGCATTGTTCTGCATTTAAACATGCAGCTTCTAGTTCAGTTAAAATCTATACCTTTGCCGTATCAATGACAATCTTCAGACTAGTTCCATGGAAGAGAATAAAACATATGCAAGAGGCATGATGTGATAAGGTCAGGCTTACATGACAAAGAAATGTGTCCCAAGTCATTTTCTATGAAAGATCAATATGTCATCACTTAAACTAAATAGAGTAGACAAATTGTTTGCAAGCTTGCACTGTGCATTAATAAGTGGGAGACAGTGCTAAACAATGTATGAAACTCTCACTATCAAATTACTGTGAACATAATGCAGAAAGAAACTGCAAAACGGTAGTAGGATAGGACATATCCAGACATATAAGCCTATCAACAGATACGATCGGGACTCTCTATTAACTCCGAAGGAAATTCATCCCGCATCAATGTTTGTTGTGACAAGCAATGAAACACCAGCATGTTCCAAGGAACAAACCTACAAGGCAAATACTGGTATTTTTCAACAGAAACGCTACCCTTTATGACAAAGTTGTTTATGTTTAGCAAACTTCATTTTTCAGAAATTGTTGATATAGATAAAAGTATCTGTCACGATTAACTATTACCAGGAAGATGGTTTGTCCAGAGAAAGCATCAACTAAATAAAATGAAACAGTGGAAGACAAAAATGTTGAAATTCACACTTTACTCCTAGGGACAGTTGTGCCACAACCTGGAAAAGATGTATGCAAAAGTAAAATTTGAAGATACAATAAAATATGGTACTCACCAAATGCCATCACATGCTAACACAACAAAATCGTCATCATCACAAAGCTCAACCTATTGAACAACCAAAAATATGCATTAGATGCCGTAGTTTATGCAAATGATTAGAATGTAAAGTTTCCTAAAGTCAACAGCGTGAAGGAGGGAAACTTCCACATACAGTGTTTATATCAGGATTGGCTGTTATAATTTGTTTATCGGCTGATAAAAATTTATTCTGCTTGAATTCCATATCACCTGTGGTAAACATGTTTCAATTACTCTCCACAATACCTCAACCAAACACTTTTTGATATATTGGAAAGCTTGTAATCAATGCTGCAATATACCAATTGCTCTTGACAAGTTCAAACTTCCATTGACACGCCCCCCATGTATGAAACCTCCAGCTTTTAAAATGCGATCTCTTTCAACCTCGAGCTCTGGCTTGTGATCTCTTGACAGGTTGTATGCCTGTAAAAATCCAGCTATGGATTAGAAAAGTCTAAATAAATGTATCTGCACATATAGGTCTCTAAAAAGCAGTATATCAAGCACATTAGCTGAAAGGGTTAAGATGGTTTTATGTACCTGACCCTTTCTAGAAATTACACAACGTGAATCACCAGCATTTGCAACAGTAAGCTGTTTGTTTCTTATTACTGCAACACAGGCAGTGCTACCAGATGTTGGACCAGCAAAATCAGCATGGCGACCCTAATTACAGTTTTTTAGAGGAAGAAAAAAACTTGTAAATTTGAAGAAATAAGAAGATACCATCAAGCAGTAACCATATAACTAAAGTAGAAGAAGCAAACATGAAATTTCAAAAAACACATCACAAACGTATGATATGTCTATGAACCTTAATCAAAAGTTTGGCCATGTTTAATGATAACATTTATTTAATAGCAATCTACTATTAACTAAATCGCAGCATATTAGCAATAGTTCTTATTATCTAATGCATATAATATCATTCTACTCAGGGGCGTAGCTAGGATTCATGTGAGGGGGGGGCAAACAGGGGTGTAGCAAAAAAAAAAAATTATTTGTGCCATAGTCGGGGGCCGAAAATTTTTTTTTTGAGATAAAATAAAAAATGGCTACAATTATTAATAAAAATCTATTTCATATGGACAAATCAAACTATTTGCTGCAGTCAGGGCTGGGCTAGGACTGGGCTGGGCTACAAAAATGGATAAAAATCTATTTCATATGGAATCGGGGCTGGGCAAGGACTGGGCTTTTAAATTTTTTTTTTTTTTAACTGTTTCGGGAGTCAGGACTGGGCTACAGCCCAGTCCTGCCCCCCCCTAGCTACGCCCCTGATTCTACTAGAAAATGGTGAATAAAGGGATCAGTCAGAGCAAACCATAAAGAATATAGTTACTTCTACATCTGCATCGCCTCTTAGTTTTTCTAGTAGCAATCATAGATTTTGAGCAGCATGCAAAAATGGATAATATATTAGAAGCTAAAACTGACCAGCATGGGTGAAACAATGTCAAGAAAAATAGCACAAATCGTGTTTTTACCCCAGGGAAACAAGAACACCTTTTAAATGGGCTAAACTGCAGGTCTTCCTCTGCCTAATCCATGTCAATCTATGCCGAAGACTGGAAAATTGACAGGTAATTTCATTTTTCTGGAATTGAGTTCCAGAGAGGTATTAGCAGCTTCCAAATCTGCAGATGAAAGAGCAGATAGTTGCTACATAGAGTTGCAACAAGATTCAGAATCTGCACTGGAAGCTTCAACCTTCTCTCCATCTACTATTAAGTTATTTTGACAGGCATGCTTGGGGGTATCCTTGAGTGGAATTTGAACCTGAAACCCTTATTCTCATAACATGGGGAGATTCTACGGATCCGGCTTTGATATCTGAAATCTGATATCGAGGTTTTACCATGGTTTCCAGTTGAGGAAGCGGGAGCGGGAAGCGATACGGGAAGCGGGAGCGGGAAGCGAGGCACTTTCAAAATTTTAGGAAGCGGGGAAGCGTGGGACCATTGAACGAATAAGATTCGGAACGAAGAGATACGTAAGAAGGTAGGTGTTGCACCCATTGAAAATAAGATGCGAGAGAATCGTTTACGGTGGTTTGGACATATTCGGCGAAGGCCTAATGATGCTCCAGTTAGAAGGTTGGAGAAATGGGAAAATATATTAGTTAAAAGAGGTCGGGGTAGGCCTAGGAAGACTTGGATGGAGATGATAGGAAAGGATATGAATGCTTTGAACCTCACCGAGGACATGGCGTTGGATAGAAATGATTGGAGGAAAAGGATTCATGTGGAAGACCCAAAATGAATTTCTTTTTTGGTTCATATCGCTGACCCCAATTGTTTTGGGGAAGCGTGGGACCACTTAGGACCGATTCGGGAAGTGTCTCGGAAGCGACCTAGGAAGCGAAAAAAATAAAAGTAAAAAATAAAAAAAAATGAAAAAACAGGGGAAGCGAGATGGGAAGCGCGCTTCCCATTAAAGGGAAGTGCGTCCCCCATTAAAGAGAAACGCGTCCCCCATTAAAGGGAAGCACGCTTCCCAAAAAAGGGGGACGCTTCCCCCCACGCTTCGGAAGCGCGACGTTTCGCGCTTCCCCTTTTAGCTAGGCGCTTCCGGTAACCCTGGGTTTTACCAACAAAGAACTTAGAAGATTAAGGCCTATCACAAAGGAAAAGATACCAATCAAGTGGAACAAGTATTTAAGTGACTTTTCAATGGACAAATTCCTTATAACAGAGGTAGATAGACATGAGAGATCATCCCACAGAAGTTGAATCTTTTGATTTGAATTATATACCAGTGATGCTATAAAGGTATAAGCTATGTCACATAAGTGTGGGTATGGATGCAGGTGTGAGATGGCAGTTTCAAAAAACTTGGCATGAACTTGGTTAGGGTTAACTAAGTCCAGTTTTGGATAGAAATGGACCCCAGTGCAGTTGATTGCATCTGACACTGCAGAAGCCGTGTCCAAGTGTCTCACCTGCGTGGCGATGCAGATGCAACACAGATGCATTGACCTTTTAGAAGAGTCCATGTTACATAAGGTATAAGTCAAATAAATTAGCCTCTGCATGACAACCAGTCAAGCAATGTTCTAAGCAGTTACTAGTGGGGTAACAGCAAGGTTGCCCTCATCAGTCATCACCATTGCAGCATCATGAATCCATCATCATCATCTCATGGCCACCACCTCCATCACCACTATTATTATTTGAAATCACCATGGCAACAATAACAGCAACAAAAGATTGCACAATATACAAAAAAATGTCATTCTAATTGTACAATCATCATCATCATCTTCACACTATCACATAATTCATAATTAGGCAATGGAAAAAGATGCCTCAGCACCTGCTTGCCTTGCACTAGTTCTTGTTTAGGAAAATAATCATATTCCCAAACAAAACAGCCTGAATCAAGAAAGGTTTTCTTGAGGCATTAAAAGAAGACAATTCAAAAAGGAAACCCTATGTGCATTTTAAACAGAAAACGTTTTATCTCTATAAAATTTTTGCTTATTTTCTAAGCATCAGCATTCACATACAACTCTTGATATAAGCTTACCTTTTCTGATACCAAGAGTTAGCCAAGGTTCTATTTTTTAGTCCTTGAACTAACAGATATTTCCAATGAAATTTTTACGATAGCAACTATAAAGAATAAGTCCTCTTGAATTTAATAGAAGTCTTGGTCACAAATCTGTTCTTGCCCTATAAAGTTTGGTGTTCAGCATTTTCCCTCACCACATAGCTGTTAAAATGTGTCTCCTAAAATCATTATTGTAAATATAAATATATATATTTATATACATAGAGATACATTTACATATAATATATGTACATATATCTCTATATATATAAATATATATATTTATATATTCTTACCCGAAAAGGGTATTCTTGTAATTTCAGGTTTTGCGCATATTCCATTTGGAATATGCTGTAATTTTCTTATTTATTTTTTATTATTCTTTTTACTTTTTCTTTTTATTTTTTTGTTATTATTTAATGTGCATTGGGGGTCCCCCAATAGAGTCATTGGGGGCCCCCAACGGTCACAAATGTGACCGTTGGGGGCTCCCAACGACTCCTTTGGGAGCCCTCCCTTTGCACCTTTTGGCACTTGTATAAATAGGGGTGTTCCCCCCTTGTATTTACTAAGCTTGAGAGTCTCAAGCATTTGTTCTTTTTATGAAATACATGCATTATTGCATGTTTGCTATTTTTACGCTTTTTGCGTATTTTGTTCAAGTGTTGTGAGGGTGTCTTCGTACATTTCTTTTATAAAGTATTTGTGCTTGCATGCGTATTGTCTCTTCATAGACAATTTTACATGGTATCAGAGCTTGGTTGGTGATAGAGGATTGTGGGATCATCTTCTTTTCAAGAACCTCGAAAAGCGTGACGTTTCGCGCTTCCCCTTTTAGCTAGGCGCTTCCGGTAACCCTGGGTTTTACCAACAAAGAACTTAGAAGATTAAGGCCTATCACAAAGGAAAAGATACCAATCAAGTGGAACAAGTATTTAAGTGACTTTTCAATGGACAAATTCCTTATAACAGAGGTAGATAGACATGAGAGATCATCCCACAGAAGTTGAATCTTTTGATTTGAATTATATACCAGTGATGCTATAAAGGTATAAGCTATGTCACATAAGTGTGGGTATGGATGCAGGTGTGAGATGGCAGTTTCAAAAAACTTGGCATGAACTTGGTTAGGGTTAACTAAGTCCAGTTTTGGATAGAAATGGACCCCAGTGCAGTTGATTGCATCTGACACTGCAGAAGCCGTGTCCAAGTGTCTCACCTGCGTGGCGATGCAGATGCAACACAGATGCGTTGACCTTTTAGAAGAGTCCATGTTACATAAGGTATAAGTCAAATAAATTAGCCTCTGCATGACAACCAGTCAAGCAATGTTCTAAGCAGTTACTAGTGGGGTAACAGCAAGGTTGCCCTCATCAGTCATCACCATTGCAGCATCATGAATCCATCATCATCATCTCATGGCCACCACCTCCATCACCACTATTATTATTTGAAATCACCATGGCAACAATAACAGCAACAAAAGATTGCACAATATACAAAAAAATGTCATTCTAATTGTACAATCATCATCATCATCTTCACACTATCACATAATTCATAATTAGGCAATGGAAAAAGATGCCTCAGCACCTGCTTGCCTTGCACTAGTTCTTGTTTAGGAAAATAATCATATTCCCAAACAAAACAGCCTGAATCAAGAAAGGTTTTCTTGAGGCATTAAAAGAAGACAATTCAAAAAGGAAACCCTATGTGCATTTTAAACAGAAAACGTTTTATCTCTATAAAATTTTTGCTTATTTTCTAAGCATCAGCATTCACATACAACTCTTGATATAAGCTTACCTTTTCTGATACCAAGAGTTAGCCAAGGTTCTATTTTTTAGTCCTTGAACTAACAGATATTTCCAATGAAATTTTTACGATAGCAACTATAAAGAATAAGTCCTCTTGAATTTAATAGAAGTCTTGGTCACAAATCTGTTCTTGCCCTATAAAGTTTGGTGTTCAGCATTTTCCCTCACCACATAGCTGTTAAAATGTGTCTCCTAAAATCATTATTGTAAATATAAATATATATATTTATATACATAGAGATACATTTACATATAATATATGTACATATATCTCTATATATATAAATATATATATTTATATATTCTTACCCGAAAAGGGTATTCTTGTAATTTCAGGTTTTGCGCATATTCCATTTGGAATATGCTGTAATTTTCTTATTTATTTTTTATTATTCTTTTTACTTTTTCTTTTTATTTTTTTGTTATTATTTAATGTGCATTGGGGGTCCCCCAATAGAGTCATTGGGGGCCCCCAACGGTCACAAATGTGACCGTTGGGGGCTCCCAACGACTCCTTTGGGAGCCCTCCCTTTGCACCTTTTGGCACTTGTATAAATAGGGGTGTTCCCCCCTTGTATTTACTAAGCTTGAGAGTCTCAAGCATTTGTTCTTTTTATGAAATACATGCATTATTGCATGTTTGCTATTTTTACGCTTTTTGCGTATTTTGTTCAAGTGTTGTGAGGGTGTCTTCGTACATTTCTTTTATAAAGTATTTGTGCTTGCATGCGTATTGTCTCTTCATAGACAATTTTACATGGTATCAGAGCTTGGTTGGTGATAGAGGATTGTGGGATCATCTTCTTTTCAAGAACCTCGAAAAGCGTGACGTTTCGCGCTTCCCCTTTTAGCTAGGCGCTTCCGGTAACCCTGGGTTTTACCAACAAAGAACTTAGAAGATTAAGGCCTATCACAAAGGAAAAGATACCAATCAAGTGGAACAAGTATTTAAGTGACTTTTCAATGGACAAATTCCTTATAACAGAGGTAGATAGACATGAGAGATCATCCCACAGAAGTTGAATCTTTTGATTTGAATTATATACCAGTGATGCTATAAAGGTATAAGCTATGTCACATAAGTGTGGGTATGGATGCAGGTGTGAGATGGCAGTTTCAAAAAACTTGGCATGAACTTGGTTAGGGTTAACTAAGTCCAGTTTTGGATAGAAATGGACCCCAGTGCAGTTGATTGCATCTGACACTGCAGAAGCCGTGTCCAAGTGTCTCACCTGCGTGGCGATGCAGATGCAACACAGATGCGTTGACCTTTTAGAAGAGTCCATGTTACATAAGGTATAAGTCAAATAAATTAGCCTCTGCATGACAACCAGTCAAGCAATGTTCTAAGCAGTTACTAGTGGGGTAACAGCAAGGTTGCCCTCATCAGTCATCACCATTGCAGCATCATGAATCCATCATCATCATCTCATGGCCACCACCTCCATCACCACTATTATTATTTGAAATCACCATGGCAACAATAACAGCAACAAAAGATTGCACAATATACAAAAAAATGTCATTCTAATTGTACAATCATCATCATCATCTTCACACTATCACATAATTCATAATTAGGCAATGGAAAAAGATGCCTCAGCACCTGCTTGCCTTGCACTAGTTCTTGTTTAGGAAAATAATCATATTCCCAAACAAAACAGCCTGAATCAAGAAAGGTTTTCTTGAGGCATTAAAAGAAGACAATTCAAAAAGGAAACCCTATGTGCATTTTAAACAGAAAACGTTTTATCTCTATAAAATTTTTGCTTATTTTCTAAGCATCAGCATTCACATACAACTCTTGATATAAGCTTACCTTTTCTGATACCAAGAGTTAGCCAAGGTTCTATTTTTTAGTCCTTGAACTAACAGATATTTCCAATGAAATTTTTACGATAGCAACTATAAAGAATAAGTCCTCTTGAATTTAATAGAAGTCTTGGTCACAAATCTGTTCTTGCCCTATAAAGTTTGGTGTTCAGCATTTTCCCTCACCACATAGCTGTTAAAATGTGTCTCCTAAAATCATTATTGTAAATATAAATATATATATTTATATACATAGAGATACATTTACATATAATATATGTACATATATCTCTATATATATAAATATATATATTTATATATTCTTACCCGAAAAGGGTATTCTTGTAATTTCAGGTTTTGCGCATATTCCATTTGGAATATGCTGTAATTTTCTTATTTATTTTTTATTATTCTTTTTACTTTTTCTTTTTATTTTTTTGTTATTATTTAATGTGCATTGGGGGTCCCCCAATAGAGTCATTGGGGGCCCCCAACGGTCACAAATGTGACCGTTGGGGGCTCCCAACGACTCCTTTGGGAGCCCTCCCTTTGCACCTTTTGGCACTTGTATAAATAGGGGTGTTCCCCCCTTGTATTTACTAAGCTTGAGAGTCTCAAGCATTTGTTCTTTTTATGAAATACATGCATTATTGCATGTTTGCTATTTTTACGCTTTTTGCGTATTTTGTTCAAGTGTTGTGAGGGTGTCTTCGTACATTTCTTTTATAAAGTATTTGTGCTTGCATGCGTATTGTCTCTTCATAGACAATTTTACATGGTATCAGAGCTTGGTTGGTGATAGAGGATTGTGGGATCATCTTCTTTTCAAGAACCTCGAAAAGCGTGACGTTTCGCGCTTCCCCTTTTAGCTAGGCGCTTCCGGTAACCCTGGGTTTTACCAACAAAGAACTTAGAAGATTAAGGCCTATCACAAAGGAAAAGATACCAATCAAGTGGAACAAGTATTTAAGTGACTTTTCAATGGACAAATTCCTTATAACAGAGGTAGATAGACATGAGAGATCATCCCACAGAAGTTGAATCTTTTGATTTGAATTATATACCAGTGATGCTATAAAGGTATAAGCTATGTCACATAAGTGTGGGTATGGATGCAGGTGTGAGATGGCAGTTTCAAAAAACTTGGCATGAACTTGGTTAGGGTTAACTAAGTCCAGTTTTGGATAGAAATGGACCCCAGTGCAGTTGATTGCATCTGACACTGCAGAAGCCGTGTCCAAGTGTCTCACCTGCGTGGCGATGCAGATGCAACACAGATGCGTTGACCTTTTAGAAGAGTCCATGTTACATAAGGTATAAGTCAAATAAATTAGCCTCTGCATGACAACCAGTCAAGCAATGTTCTAAGCAGTTACTAGTGGGGTAACAGCAAGGTTGCCCTCATCAGTCATCACCATTGCAGCATCATGAATCCATCATCATCATCTCATGGCCACCACCTCCATCACCACTATTATTATTTGAAATCACCATGGCAACAATAACAGCAACAAAAGATTGCACAATATACAAAAAAATGTCATTCTAATTGTACAATCATCATCATCATCTTCACACTATCACATAATTCATAATTAGGCAATGGAAAAAGATGCCTCAGCACCTGCTTGCCTTGCACTAGTTCTTGTTTAGGAAAATAATCATATTCCCAAACAAAACAGCCTGAATCAAGAAAGGTTTTCTTGAGGCATTAAAAGAAGACAATTCAAAAAGGAAACCCTATGTGCATTTTAAACAGAAAACGTTTTATCTCTATAAAATTTTTGCTTATTTTCTAAGCATCAGCATTCACATACAACTCTTGATATAAGCTTACCTTTTCTGATACCAAGAGTTAGCCAAGGTTCTATTTTTTAGTCCTTGAACTAACAGATATTTCCAATGAAATTTTTACGATAGCAACTATAAAGAATAAGTCCTCTTGAATTTAATAGAAGTCTTGGTCACAAATCTGTTCTTGCCCTATAAAGTTTGGTGTTCAGCATTTTCCCTCACCACATAGCTGTTAAAATGTGTCTCCTAAAATCATTATTGTAAATATAAATATATATATTTATATACATAGAGATACATTTACATATAATATATGTACATATATCTCTATATATATAAATATATATATTTATATATTCTTACCCGAAAAGGGTATTCTTGTAATTTCAGGTTTTGTGCATATTCCATTTGGAATATGCTGTAATTTTCTTATTTATTTTTTATTATTCTTTTTACTTTTTCTTTTTATTTTTTTGTTATTATTTAATGTGCATTGGGGGTCCCCCAATAGAGTCATTGGGGGCCCCCAACGGTCACAAATGTGACCGTTGGGGGCTCCCAACGACTCCTTTGGGAGCCCTCCCTTTGCACCTTTTGGCACTTGTATAAATAGGGGTGTTCCCCCCTTGTATTTACTAAGCTTGAGAGTCTCAAGCATTTGTTCTTTTTATGAAATACATGCATTATTGCATGTTTGCTATTTTTACGCTTTTTGCGTATTTTGTTCAAGTGTTGTGAGGGTGTCTTCGTACATTTCTTTTATAAAGTATTTGTGCTTGCATGCGTATTGTCTCTTCATAGACAATTTTACATGGTATCAGAGCTTGGTTGGTGATAGAGGATTGTGGGATCATCTTCTTTTCAAGAACCTCGAAAAGCGTGACGTTTCGCGCTTCCCCTTTTAGCTAGGCGCTTCCGGTAACCCTGGGTTTTACCAACAAAGAACTTAGAAGATTAAGGCCTATCACAAAGGAAAAGATACCAATCAAGTGGAACAAGTATTTAAGTGACTTTTCAATGGACAAATTCCTTATAACAGAGGTAGATAGACATGAGAGATCATCCCACAGAAGTTGAATCTTTTGATTTGAATTATATACCAGTGATGCTATAAAGGTATAAGCTATGTCACATAAGTGTGGGTATGGATGCAGGTGTGAGATGGCAGTTTCAAAAAACTTGGCATGAACTTGGTTAGGGTTAACTAAGTCCAGTTTTGGATAGAAATGGACCCCAGTGCAGTTGATTGCATCTGACACTGCAGAAGCCGTGTCCAAGTGTCTCACCTGCGTGGCGATGCAGATGCAACACAGATGCGTTGACCTTTTAGAAGAGTCCATGTTACATAAGGTATAAGTCAAATAAATTAGCCTCTGCATGACAACCAGTCAAGCAATGTTCTAAGCAGTTACTAGTGGGGTAACAGCAAGGTTGCCCTCATCAGTCATCACCATTGCAGCATCATGAATCCATCATCATCATCTCATGGCCACCACCTCCATCACCACTATTATTATTTGAAATCACCATGGCAACAATAACAGCAACAAAAGATTGCACAATATACAAAAAAATGTCATTCTAATTGTACAATCATCATCATCATCTTCACACTATCACATAATTCATAATTAGGCAATGGAAAAAGATGCCTCAGCACCTGCTTGCCTTGCACTAGTTCTTGTTTAGGAAAATAATCATATTCCCAAACAAAACAGCCTGAATCAAGAAAGGTTTTCTTGAGGCATTAAAAGAAGACAATTCAAAAAGGAAACCCTATGTGCATTTTAAACAGAAAACGTTTTATCTCTATAAAATTTTTGCTTATTTTCTAAGCATCAGCATTCACATACAACTCTTGATATAAGCTTACCTTTTCTGATACCAAGAGTTAGCCAAGGTTCTATTTTTTAGTCCTTGAACTAACAGATATTTCCAATGAAATTTTTACGATAGCAACTATAAAGAATAAGTCCTCTTGAATTTAATAGAAGTCTTGGTCACAAATCTGTTCTTGCCCTATAAAGTTTGGTGTTCAGCATTTTCCCTCACCACATAGCTGTTAAAATGTGTCTCCTAAAATCATTATTGTAAATATAAATATATATATTTATATACATAGAGATACATTTACATATAATATATGTACATATATCTCTATATATATAAATATATATATTTATATATTCTTACCCGAAAAGGGTATTCTTGTAATTTCAGGTTTTGCGCATATTCCATTTGGAATATGCTGTAATTTTCTTATTTATTTTTTATTATTCTTTTTACTTTTTCTTTTTATTTTTTTGTTATTATTTAATGTGCATTGGGGGTCCCCCAATAGAGTCATTGGGGGCCCCCAACGGTCACAAATGTGACCGTTGGGGGCTCCCAACGACTCCTTTGGGAGCCCTCCCTTTGCACCTTTTGGCACTTGTATAAATAGGGGTGTTCCCCCCTTGTATTTACTAAGCTTGAGAGTCTCAAGCATTTGTTCTTTTTATGAAATACATGCATTATTGCATGTTTGCTATTTTTACGCTTTTTGCGTATTTTGTTCAAGTGTTGTGAGGGTGTCTTCGTACATTTCTTTTATAAAGTATTTGTGCTTGCATGCGTATTGTCTCTTCATAGACAATTTTACATGGTATCAGAGCTTGGTTGGTGATAGAGGATTGTGGGATCATCTTCTTTTCAAGAACCTCGAAAAGCGTGACGTTTCGCGCTTCCCCTTTTAGCTAGGCGCTTCCGGTAACCCTGGGTTTTACCAACAAAGAACTTAGAAGATTAAGGCCTATCACAAAGGAAAAGATACCAATCAAGTGGAACAAGTATTTAAGTGACTTTTCAATGGACAAATTCCTTATAACAGAGGTAGATAGACATGAGAGATCATCCCACAGAAGTTGAATCTTTTGATTTGAATTATATACCAGTGATGCTATAAAGGTATAAGCTATGTCACATAAGTGTGGGTATGGATGCAGGTGTGAGATGGCAGTTTCAAAAAACTTGGCATGAACTTGGTTAGGGTTAACTAAGTCCAGTTTTGGATAGAAATGGACCCCAGTGCAGTTGATTGCATCTGACACTGCAGAAGCCGTGTCCAAGTGTCTCACCTGCGTGGCGATGCAGATGCAACACAGATGCGTTGACCTTTTAGAAGAGTCCATGTTACATAAGGTATAAGTCAAATAAATTAGCCTCTGCATGACAACCAGTCAAGCAATGTTCTAAGCAGTTACTAGTGGGGTAACAGCAAGGTTGCCCTCATCAGTCATCACCATTGCAGCATCATGAATCCATCATCATCATCTCATGGCCACCACCTCCATCACCACTATTATTATTTGAAATCACCATGGCAACAATAACAGCAACAAAAGATTGCACAATATACAAAAAAATGTCATTCTAATTGTACAATCATCATCATCATCTTCACACTATCACATAATTCATAATTAGGCAATGGAAAAAGATGCCTCAGCACCTGCTTGCCTTGCACTAGTTCTTGTTTAGGAAAATAATCATATTCCCAAACAAAACAGCCTGAATCAAGAAAGGTTTTCTTGAGGCATTAAAAGAAGACAATTCAAAAAGGAAACCCTATGTGCATTTTAAACAGAAAACGTTTTATCTCTATAAAATTTTTGCTTATTTTCTAAGCATCAGCATTCACATACAACTCTTGATATAAGCTTACCTTTTCTGATACCAAGAGTTAGCCAAGGTTCTATTTTTTAGTCCTTGAACTAACAGATATTTCCAATGAAATTTTTACGATAGCAACTATAAAGAATAAGTCCTCTTGAATTTAATAGAAGTCTTGGTCACAAATCTGTTCTTGCCCTATAAAGTTTGGTGTTCAGCATTTTCCCTCACCACATAGCTGTTAAAATGTGTCTCCTAAAATCATTATTGTAAATATAAATATATATATTTATATACATAGAGATACATTTACATATAATATATGTACATATATCTCTATATATATAAATATATATATTTATATATTCTTACCCGAAAAGGGTATTCTTGTAATTTCAGGTTTTGCGCATATTCCATTTGGAATATGCTGTAATTTTCTTATTTATTTTTTATTATTCTTTTTACTTTTTCTTTTTATTTTTTTGTTATTATTTAATGTGCATTGGGGGTCCCCCAATAGAGTCATTGGGGGCCCCCAACGGTCACAAATGTGACCGTTGGGGGCTCCCAACGACTCCTTTGGGAGCCCTCCCTTTGCACCTTTTGGCACTTGTATAAATAGGGGTGTTCCCCCCTTGTATTTACTAAGCTTGAGAGTCTCAAGCATTTGTTCTTTTTATGAAATACATGCATTATTGCATGTTTGCTATTTTTACGCTTTTTGCGTATTTTGTTCAAGTGTTGTGAGGGTGTCTTCGTACATTTCTTTTATAAAGTATTTGTGCTTGCATGCGTATTGTCTCTTCATAGACAATTTTACATGGTATCAGAGCTTGGTTGGTGATAGAGGATTGTGGGATCATCTTCTTTTCAAGAACCTCGAAAAGCGTGCCTTCGAACCTTTGGAGGTTGAAGTGGTGGATCTTGCTTCTCAAATATTTTAGAAGAATCTTGTGCAAGCTAGCATTTGGGATATTGTATTGGTACGCCTTTTTCCTCTTTCTCTCTACTTCATAATGGGCGAAAAAGAGTCTCACTTTACTCTTGGCTTCAAATTAAATGGGTCCAACTATCATATTTGGGCCGGAAACATGGAGGCTCACATAAAAGGGAACGGGCTATGGGGTTATGTGCAAGGCACAATTCCGGAACCGGAACCCAAGATAACCGTGGTAAACGGAAGCGAGATCAAGATTCTTGAAGGAGAAGAAAGGGTTAGAGCTCTTGAAGAGTATTCTAAGAAGCACGATGAGTGGGAAATGAAGAATTTCAAGATCCTTTCTTAGTTCTTCTCATCCGTTGAAACCAAGATTAATGCCAACATTATTAAATTCAAAAAGGCATCGGAAGCTTGGCATTATCTTGAAAAATGTATACATCGAGAGACCTATCTCATAAGTATTATCTTCAAAAGAAGGCTCTCTCTCTTTCTCAAGGTGAAATGACTACTAGGAAATATTTTGCCGATCTTTCCTCCGTTTGGGATGAGCTTGCCATGCTTGAACCAAAATGGAGTGGAGAAGCAATTGAGCTCTGTCACAAGCAACTTGAAGAAGATCGGTTCTTCAACTTTTTGAATGGGCTAAGGCCCGCATTTGAGCAAATAAGGTCCTCTCTTCTATCCTCTTTTTCTCCTCCCTCTCTTGAAGATGTACTCACCAAATTAAGTGGTGAGGAGACTCGTATGAGTTTATGTAAACAAGGATCAAGTGTTCTTATGGTTCCTTGTAATCATGAAGAAAGTAATGAGGTCAATGTCGTATCAAGACCCGAGAACAATGTAAGAACCTATCGTCCCCCTCACTTTAAACCACAAAATCAAGGTGAAAATGGTGGGCCAAGAGGAAAAAGGGACTATAGCAAAATTATTTGTCATTTTTGTAAAGAACCCGGACATATCAAACCCATATGTCCCAAATGGAAAAAGCTTCTCGCAATGGCTACCATCGGTGTTCCACAAAAGGAGGAGGCATCATCAAGTGGGTCACTCTCTTTAAATCAAATAGTGGAAGCCCTTCAACCTCTACTCAAGGGAGCTACCTCCGGTGCCGCCGTGTCTACCTCATCTCTTCCAGGTAAAGTCTCTTGGCTTTTGCACTCCGGTGCATCCTTTCATATGTCCCCAAACATGTTTTCACTTTCCGATTTCTCAAAAAATGTTTCTCCCTCTTTTGTTTCCATTGCGGATGGAACCTCTCTTGAAATTAAAGGAATAGGTAATTTTGAAACTCAAGATTTTTTTATTCCAAAAATTAGATTTATACCTAAACTTAACTTAAACCTTCTCTTTGTTTCTCAACTCTCGGACCATGGTTGCGATATTAAATTCTCTTGTGATAAATGTTTAATACAGGATCGCCGGTCTGGGAAATTGATTGGGGAAGACTTTAGAAAAGGAGACTTATAATATATGGAATCTCTTCAAGTTCCAAAATCTTTTTGTAATATGGCCTAAAACAAAGATATAAATGTATGGCACAAAAGACTTGGTCATCCTAATATCACCAAGTTGTCTTATTTACATTTTGCAAAAGACCTATATAAAAGTTCATTTTCATGTAATGATTGTATTTTCGGAAAAATGCAAAGTTTACCTTTTGAGCAAAGAACTATGTTCTCTTCTAAAACTTTCGAAATTGTTCATTCGGATGTTTGGGGACCCGCACATGTTGCTTCAAAAGGAGGCTTCTCTTATTATGTCATTTTTGTGGATGATTTTTCCAGATATTCGTGGATCTATTTTCTTAAGTTCAAACATGAAGTTTTTTCGTGTTTTAAAACCTTTCATTCAATGATCAAAAATCAATTCAACAGTAATATAAAGATATTTAGGAGTGATTCTGGAGGGGAATATCTCTCCAATCAATTTAAAGTATATCTTGAGGATCATGGAATTATCCATCAAAGGTCTTGTCCTAAAACCCCTCAACAGAATGGGTTGGCCGAAAGAAACAAAGGCACATCATTGAGACCACTAGGACCCTTCTTATTTCCCAAAACATTCCTAAATTTTTTTGGGCAGAAGAAGCTCTTGCTTCTGTTTATCTGATAAATCGCCTGCCATCTAGGATATTAGGAAAAATATCCCCTTTTGAGATTTTATATAAACTTGAATCGGATTATAATAGGCTACGAGTCTTTGGGTGTAAGTGTTTTATACTTACAGATAAGAATGACAAACTATCTCCCAAGGCTATCCCCCGCGCCTTTCTTAGATATTCTGAAACTCAAAAAGGGTTTCGTTGTTATGATCTTCGTGATGATAAGTTATATGTCTCTAGAAATGTAACTTTTTTGGAAAATGAAAGTGGTTTTGAAAAAAATGTTCTTGAACAAGAAAATTTTGATTATTCCTTCTTATTTGATCTATTGTCTAGCAATGATGATATATCTAGTGATGATGATGTATCATCAAATCACGATAAGGAAAATGATGGTGACGTTGGTGAACATAACTCACTCAATGAACAAGAAAGTAGACTTTCAAGTGATCCAATAACCTACTCTCATAGAAACCAAGACACTTTTAGAAGTGCTATTGACCAATATAGTGAGCTTGTTCCTACTATCGACCATCGGAGATCTGAAAGGAATAGAAGACCTCCAACTCGTTTTGTTTCTTTTGATTCTTTCTCACCACGATATAGGGCTTGCCTTAGTGTCATTCACTCTTATTTTGAACCAAGGAATTTTGAAGAAGCCAAAAAATGTATAGAATGGCAAGAAGCTATGCAAAATGAACTTAATGCCCTTAAAAGGGCTAAAACTTGAGATTTTCAAACTCTACCCATAGGAAAGAAAACTATAGGTTGTCGATGGGTTTTTAAGGTTAAAACTAAAAGCGATGGATCCTTGGAGAGGTATAAAGCTCGTTTACTTGCTAAAGGGTATGGGCAAGAGTATGGAATTGATTATGAGGAAATTTTTGCCCCTGTAGCCCGAATGGTTACAGTTAGGTGTCTTATTACTATTGCATCTATTAAAAATTGAAACATTTTTCAAATGGATGTGAAAAATGTTTTTTTATATGGTGATCTTAACGAAGAAGTATATATGGATGCTCCACCAGGCATGAAGATTCCTAAAGATAAAGTTCTTCGTCTTCGTAAGGCCCTCTATGGTTTGAAACATGCCCCCAAGGCCTGGTAATGACAGATTTACCAGTGTAATGTTGGAAATGGTTTTTCCTCATGTTATACTGACACTGCTCTATTTACCAGAAGATCTAATGCAGGAATTGTGATTCTATTACTCTATTTTGATGACATGTTAATTACAGGAGATGATGTTCAAGGAGTCAAGGGTATTAAGTCCGTCTTGACTTCAAAATCTGAGATGTCAGACTTGGGTTTTCTGACATATTTTCTTGGAATTGAGGTTGTTTATTCGCAACATGGTTACTTTTTATCTCAGTCTAAGCTTGCTTGTGAGATTATTGACAGATCAAGAAATTTTGATGACAAAGTATGCGAAACTCCTGAAGTCGTGGGATCAAAAATGAAGATTGACGACGGTGTTCCCCTAACTGATCCTACTCCTTACAGGCAGCTGGTAGGCTCTCTAATGTACCTCAGCATTACTCGACCCGACTTGTCGCATGCTATTCACATCGCCAGTCAGTTTCAGCACGCTCCTACAACCGTTCATATGAATGTTGTCCTTCACATCATCAGATATTTGAAAGGAACAATGAACAAGGGAGTATTTCTATCTTCTTCCTCTGAATTAAAATTGTTTGCTTATACTGACTCAGATTGGGGAAGTGACCCTAGTAACCGTCACTCCACCACTAGTTTTTGTATTTTTTAGGAGAATCTTTGATATCATGGCGATGTAAAAAGCAACAAAAGGTCTCTTTGTCATCCACTGAAGCCGAATATAGAGCCATGGCATCTACCACCATGGAAATTGTATGGATTCGACGTCTGTTGGAAGATATGAGAGTGGTTGTCAAAGAACCAACAAAGCTATGTTGTGACAATAAAAGTGCAATCTATATTGCCAAAAACCACACCTTTCACGAGCGAACAAAGCATATAGAGATGGACTGTCATTATGTCAGAGAAGAATACTTGAAGAAGGTCATTGATCTACCATATGTGACGTCTGAGTATCAACTTGCCGACTTCTTCACAAAAGCTCTATGTTCGCCCAGATTTCATTTCCTTATTGACAAACTTGCGGTTATCACACCGTAAGTTTGAGGGGAGGTGTTAAAATATGTCTCCTAAAATCATTATTGTAAATATAAATATATATATTTATATATTCTTACCCGAAAAGGGTATTCTTGTAATTTCATGTTTTGCGCATAATCCATTTGGAATATGCTGTAATTTTTTTATTTATTTTTTATTATTCTTTTTACTTTTTCTTTTTCTTTTTTTGTTATTATTTAATGTGCATTGGGGGTCCCCCAATAGAGTCGTTGGGGCCCCCCCTTTGCACCTTTTGGCACTTGTATAAATAGAGGCGTTCCCCCCTTGTATTTACTAAGCTTGAGACTCTCAGGCATTTGTTCCTTTTATGAAATACATGCATTATTGCATGTTTACTATTTTTACGCTTTTTGCGTATTTCGTTCAAGTGTTGTGAGGGTGTCTTCGTACACTTCTTTTATAAAGTATTTGTGCTTGTATGCGTATTGTCTCTTCATAGACAATTTTACAATAGCCCCATTGGTTGAACTAATTAAAAGAATATTGAAGTTTTAAAATTATTTTTTGTGTTATTGAAGTTATGTACTATCTCATCCACATGGTTGTTTCTGATATACAATTTATATAGTTCTTGCAAAAAGACGATGACATTTATTTTCAGACAACTGGTAAGAACCACTACAATGACATGTTCAGTTTTTAAAGTCCATGCGAACTAAAAAGAAAGTATCTAAGTCACAGGGATTCGGCCAACCAGGTGTCACACCTGCATCGACGTGACGTGATGCGAGTGTGGCATCCTATGCGGTCAACCCGCACCCAGGGTCATTTCTGTCCAATTTTTGGACCTTAAAAAAAATACACCCGATAAAATGGCTGCAGAGAGGAGGATTAGGGCAAAAAAAAAATTGCCCTAATCCTCCCTGCCTCTCCTCCCAACCTCTTCTCCTGAAGCCGGCGATGACCTCTCCTCCTCAGGAACTCTTTCTCACTCGCTCTATCTCTCTTATCTCTGTCTCTCACTCTCAATCTCTCTGTCTTTCTCACTATCGCTCTCTCTTCTCTCACTCTCTCCATCTCTCACTCGCTCTCTCTATCTCTCCATCTCTCTTCTCCCTTTGTCTCTGTCTCTCCATCTCTCTTCTCCCTTTGTCTCTGTCTCTTGCTCAATCTCGCTCCATCTCTATCTCTTCTCTCACTCTCACTCTCTCTATCTCTCACAGCCGGCCTGGGGAGAAGGTGCTAACCCCTTCGTTCCAGCCTGGGTCTCACCTTGATTGAAATATTATTATATTTCTTTTCCTTTTCATACCGTTTTTGTTGGAAAAAAGTGCTGGATAGCAGAAAAGAGTGCTTAGAATGCAATATTACGAGGATGCTAAACTCTGAATGAAAAAGGTGTTGGGTCTATCTCTATCCTACCATGAGGCATGCTTCTGGAAAGGTTTGGAGCAAATTTGAACCTTGACATGGCAATAAATCCTAGGCCAGCTGCCCTATTTGTATTATGCATTTTGAGCAGTTCTGCAGAACCGAATATCTCTAGTTGTTATAAGCTATGTCACATGGGTGCGGGTGCGGGTGCGACATGGGTGCGGCGCAATTTTAAAATTTTTGAACACGGGGACTCGGCTATATATATATATATATATATATATATATATATATATATATATATATATATATATATATATTTAAAAAAGTGCACAGACACAACACAGTCCGTGACTGTGTCTGTGACTGTGCACAATCACAATCTGTGACTGCAGCACAGTCCACTGTGCACTGTGAGTCTTTTTTATATTTTTTTTAAATAAAAAATAAAAAAATCATTTTTTAGGGACAAATGGACATTTTTGGACTCGGTCAAAGTTGACCGAGTCCAAAATGTGGACGTACTCGGCCTCGACTCGTTGACCGAGTCCGACTCGGCGTTGACCGAGTCCAAGCCGAGTCCGTGTCCGCACCCGTGTCGGGGCATGTCGACTCGGGTGCGACACCTCCCTAGCTGAGTCCGTGTGACTTAGGTTATAAGTTAACTTTTTGATGCTAGGTAAGATACACTTACTACAGCTTGGTTTACCAATATGGAGATGGTGAGCATCTTTGTGCAAATGAATGTTCTTACAATGTAAGTGTAGAAGAGTAAGAAGCTGGGATTCTAATAGTGGTACTTTGTCGCATATTTGTATCACCTTGAATACAAAGAAAAATGTATTATTTGATTTTTTTTCAGAAAAATAAGAGAAGAAAAAGGAAACGTCACTTAGGTTCAAATGCTGTTGAAGCATCCCTAGCTTGACTGTTTTAAAAATCATATATTAATAGAACTGAATCTCTTCAGAAAAAAGATCTCTCCTCATGGAAGCCTGTTTCAGTCCCCTTACAAAACTTTCATCATTGGATTAGCCATATACTTAACATGTTTCAGCAATTCACATGTCATCATCATAACCCAATACAAGTCTTGGATAAGTATCTCCAGCTCCAAAGGTTTTTTACTCCGACAACATCTAGGGTTCCTCAGAAAATGTGGTATCCCACACTGTAAATCCTGAATCCTTCCTCTTGCTAATACTACAGAATGTTCTTGGTAATTATGGCCAATAGTATATCACAGGGATTCGGCCAACCAGGTGCATGTATTATAGATGCATTTATCATGGCTTGTTGCCAATACTTATTTGATTGTTTCTATAATATATTTAGGTTGATTTAATTGTGGTGTTAGTTTTTATGATGTAGAATAGAATTGTAGATTGTTAATTTGATTTATTGGATGAATGATGATGAATTGATTTGAAGATATTATGATAATTGTTTTTTATTTAATTAGTGTTACTAATGTTAACTGTTAAAACTTAAAAATTATATATATATAGAATATATAGAATTTTTTATATTTTTGCCGCACCCCCCACCCCCGCACCCAAGTTTTTTTAAAGTGCCGCACCCCCACCCCCGCACCTGCACCCATGTGACATAGGAAAGTATGCATTTGTGAATACATAGAAACAGAGACAACTATATGGCAATGCATACATAATGAAGAAAAAAGGCAAATATAGTCCCACACTTGTATTTCAAACAGGAAAATATTTACATTCAACACAGCGTATAATTTGCAAAGGCAATGTAGTTCATAACTTAATTGCTTGATGTTGTTGTTTGTTGACAATACTTTGACTATTAATTTGACTAAAAATAAACTTCAGTAATGAAGTTTTAAATGTAGAAACCCTATGCAAAAAGCAGTTTCAAACATATGCAACTTTTGAACCAGAGGGTGATATATTTCATCTCATATGTGATTAAACTCCCATGAGAACAAAAAGAGAAAAACAATGGAAGGAGCAAATCATAATAGAAGAGAGAGAGAGACCTCCTCAAAACTCCAGTCATCTTCTTGTTCACTGCTTTCAGAATTCTTTGGAGACCAAATTAACCCCTCTATCATGCCCGAGATTTTGTTAAAACTATCTCCAAGAATAGATAGTTCACGCCATCCTCTTTGTCCCCTCATCATTTCATCCATTCTGTTGACACATTGGCAACCGAACTTATGAACACAAAGAAATTTATAAAAAGGAGCATGGAAAAGCAACTGAAAACAGAAAACCATGTTCAGATCCTAAAATGACAGTTTTATCCTTCAATCAGAAGTTTTGAAGATGGAAACAGAGGAAAAACATAGTAGTTCCCATTTGGCACCCGTTGGTTTGGGAGACAATTGCGAATTCAGGAGCATTAGTAAAGGATGTACAAACTTGTAGGCTGAAGTGAATGTATCATTTTTAAACATGTCGAATAATTTCCAATAAGTACAAATTAATTAAAGAATCAGAATATTTATGAACCCATCATAACATGCAGAAATTTAACCATGAAGTGATCATATAGACAAGAGGTCCAGATAAGAAATTACACATTGTCATCCAGCAAGCAAATAAGACAATCCATCAAATTGAATTTGTAGATTTGGCTAAGAGTTGAATAAATGAGAGGCTTGAATGAGAATGACATAGCTGGATGGATAGATGAAACCATCATAACCGAGGGGTCTCAGGTCTGAATCTTATGAGGGTTATCCCTCAGTTTACGTATAAAAAAATAAAAAAAAGTTGAATAGATAGGAGCAAACCCTTTATGCTAGAAACTTGACCACATTATAGATATGCATGCAAAACTGAAAATAACGGTCATTGTCAATTTAGGATCCAAAGAAAGACTGAAAACATAAACCCAACAATCTGTGCATTGGTATCAGAAATGCCTTTTTGTTGAAGAAGGCTCCATTACCATTTGCCAAGCCAATCAGGATGCTTAAAAAAGTCATGCATATCAGTCCTGATGATCTATCCTCACAAATAAATGTAATCAACTTCACTGCATTCCATACTTTCATACATTTAATTACATAAAAAGTGGGTCTGATAACGATAGATTTGACCTGATTCTTACCAATTTAATCCTACATATATTGATCCATAGCTCTGGATGTGGAATACCAGAACTGCTACTTGGAAGTGTGGCTGCACAATTTATGGTCATTTTGAAGCACTATAGGGTAACTTCTAAAATCATGATTCTCAGGTCTGGGGGACTCGATTTCAAGGATTAAAGAATTCCACTCCTCAATTTTTGGAATCCCATTTTTTGTTTCCTAAGAATCATGCTTCTCATGAAAAAATCTTGATTCCCTTAATGCTTCAGAAGAAAGGCACTTCCTGCTTCCAATGCATGCATCTGATAAAATGTGCTTGCCACTTTTCTATGGTGCTTCTGACAACTCTGGAGATGAGTGACACAACATACCCATATATTCATGTAACGCGCTATTATGACTGTAGGTAGCACTAAGCATGTCCCTTACAAAATAATATTCAACAGTTTAAATCAAGATCACAATGAAGGGAAGAAAAATGAAGAACGAACAAAGGAAGTAGAAGTGAGGACTTTGTAAGTGCATGTGAAACAAGAATTGAAAAAGTGAATAGGAAAGTGATTGGGAAGCAGGATTGTCATGCACATGAAACATGCTTCCTTTACAAAATTCTGCAAAGAAAAGTCGTGTGTACTCACATCGGCCCTAAACAAGGGAAAACTGCTTTTATGGAAACTAAAGTGCACAATGTATTATCTCTTGGTAGCACCATGATTCATGGCTCTAAAGCATGCTTCCCGAGCTAGAGTGGTGCTTCTGGTAACCCTGGGACTTTAAATAAGAAAATAGGAGCATGGTGGAAAAGTTTTGACATATGATCAACAATGTTTATCTCTTATTCAACCTAAAATATCTAGAATAAATAAAATAAAGAACAAAGAGTAACCTGAGGAATGCTTTCTGAAGAGCTTCACCTAGGCCGCCAGCGGATTCTTCATACTTGAGCACCTGTGTATGAAGAAATTTTGCACAAAATTTTGCAACTACCTTTCCTGCATTAGGTTGTTTTCAATAAGTTTTCCTACATTAGATTACCTTTGAAACTAAGCTACATGAAACAGAAATAGATAGCTAAAACTGTTCTGAGCTATTAAAAAAAAAAAGAATGGCTAATGAAAAGAATTCCAATTACCCAGTCCAAATAAGCTGTAAAGCAGAAATTGGCATTCAATAAGGAAGAATATCTATGATGACGGAACATGCCATTTTGACATGTGTCGACACCGGGGCGGGTACTTCGACACGCCATCTCAGTTCTATGAAATATTTATGTGATAAATTATGTTAAATTAATTTATGAATTTGATTCTTTAAATTTATTTTGTAGTTATGTGATATTTAATATAGCCTGTTATTAGTTATGTTAAATTAATTTATGAATTTGATTCTTTGAATTTATTTTGTATTTATGTGATATATATATATAGCTGTGTCCCCCATACCCACATTTTTTGGAATTGCCGTGTCATTGTTCTAGTTTGCCCGATAGGGGCATTTTCATCTTTTCACATATACTCAGTTGTTTCCTAGAAACAACTATTTTTTCTAGTTTAGTTTTCATATTTCTTTTAATGTACTTTTTCCTTTTTTATTTGCTTTTTTTTATGTCATTTGGGGCCCCACTCATGGAGTTGTTGGGAGCTCCCCAACGACCCTATGAGGGAGCTCCCAATGGCCTCCCTCTGCTCATTATTTGTGTATAAATAGGGGATGTTCCCCCTTGTTTTCCTCATGTATTCTAAGCCTCCTTTAATAATATTTTTATTCATTACTTGTTGGCATTGCTTTTTAAGGCTTTTTATATTGTCCCATCTTGGACTTCTTGCTTGTGTGCTCATTGTGCTTTTGTAATTGTCCAATATTGAACTTGGTTGATTCTTTTGCATCTTTGGCTCGTAATTTCACATACTTCATTACATGGTATCAGAGCAAGGATGTGCTCTTTATCTCTTGAAAGATTGTGATTCGGGAATCAAAGCTCTTACTGCAATTTAAGTGGAAGATATCTTCCACTCTTTGTCCTTCTTTTCTCTAAGTCACAATAGAGAATGAGCAAAAGATTGATCTCTCCTTCAAGTTGAATGGTACGGAGAATAACCTCAAAGGCAAAAAACTATAGGGCTACGTGATGGGCTCTATTCTGGAACCTCAACTCAAAGTCACCAAGATGGAAGAGGACAAAAAAAAGCGTTAGAAGGAAATACTTGCACCAAAGCTATTGAAGATCATCAATCTAAGATAGAAGATTAGGAAAGTAAACATGCCAAGATCCTCGTATAGTTTATGAACAACGTTGAGCTCAAGATATGTGCCAACATAACTAAATTTCGCAAGTCAAACGGTACATGTTTTTTCATAAAAGGTATGTATAAACAAAAAGATCTTGCAAGACAATTTTTTCTCCAAAAAAAAATACATACCGTTAAACAAGGGGACGTGAGTGTCCGTGTTTATTTTAACACTCCTAGTCTCTTATGGGATGAACTATCTCTTCTTGAACCCAAGTGGGTTGCTAGTGAAGATGTTGAACTAAGAAGAGAACAAAAAAAAAACACGTTTTCCAATTTTTATATGGGCTTAAGCCCGAATACAAACAAGTTAGATCTTCCCACCTGCATAGATCTAAGCATCTTCCTTTGGAGGATGTCGTTGCTGAAATATGTCAAGAAGAGACTCGCCTTGATATGATAAAAGGAGGAGATGAAGTGTTAGCCATGTCCAAGCCCGACAATCATGTGAAAACTTACAAGCCTCTACACCTTAAAGGCAAAATAGCTATAATGGAGGCTACAAGAAGGCTATTTGCCATCATTGCCATGAACCGGGTCATATACGGCCTAATTGTCCCAAGTTATATGAAAACCCAAAGCTTCCGTTGAAGAAACCACACCAAAAAAGAAAGAATTAATTAAAGGAAAAGGATTTTTTTCTTGCTCAATTATTTGAGTCATTTCAAATGCTACTCAAATCTCCATCCACATCCGGTGCCGCAATAGCCTCATCTTCTCCTCCAGGTATGTCTTCTTAGATCCTCGATTCGGAGACCTCCTTTCATATGATACATCTTGAGAATGGTTTATCCGACTTATGCACTAATTAAAAAACCTCCTATGTTTCAACTGCCGATGGAACATCTTTGCAAATTAAAAGTGTTAACTTTAAATTTTTCTAAAAAAAAATTGTGCCAAAAGTAAGGGTTGTTCCACGACTAAGTTTAAATCTTCTTTCCGTCTCACAAATTTTCGATCATGGATATGGAATCTCCTTCTCATCTAAGAGTTGCTACATGCAGGATCTCCGGTCCGGGAAGCAGATTGGGCAAGGCCATAGGAAGAGAGATCTCTACTACATGAACTATCTAAATCATCCACTAAACTTTTTTTGTAATTATGTCTAAGATAAAAATATTGAAACTTAGCATAAACGACTTGGGCATCCAAGCTTCTCAAAGATGTATCTTCTTCCCTTTAGGGAAAAATTTTTTAATGAAAAAAATTTAGTTTGCAAAGATTGTATCTTTGGAAAGATGAAATCAACTCCCTTTCCGAATAAAACCTTTGTCTCTAAGAGACCTTTTGAATTAGTTCATACAGATGTTTGGGGACCTCCCATCATATCAAAAGGAGGATATTCATATTATGTTACGTTTATTGGTGATTTCACTAGATATGTAAGGATATACTTTCTTAATTTCAAATCCGATGTTTTCTTCTTTTTTAAAAAATTTCATATGGTTGTCAAAAATCAATTTCAAAGAAACATCTCTATTCTTAGATTCGATTCGGGTGGTGAATACTTATCAAATGAATTTAAAAATTATTTAGAACTAAACGAAATTTATCACAAAAAATCATGTCTTAGAACTCCCCAACAAAATGGATTAGCCGCACTAGGACATAATTTATTTCTAAAGACATTCAAAAAGTTTTTGGGCAAGGGCTATTAGAATTTAGGGAATCTGATACTCAATCACACGAAGAGAGAAAATAACGCAAGATAGAAAATATGTTGCAGTAGAAACCATGATTCCTCACACAGGGAATCCGTGCACAAGTCTTCGTTATATATATCTTCTAATACAAGATTTAGGGTACTAAATTACCCTTTTACAACACAGCTAAATTACATTTTAGCCATTAATGAAGATCCGTCAGCCCAAATATGAAAGACAACCTTTCACCCTCCCTCAAGTTGTACATGGTTTTGAACCATGAACAACTTGCCTTTTAACATCCAAAATCGGTCCTTAGTCAATCCCTTTGTGAACAGGTCAGCAACTTGATCAATAGTACGAACAAACTCAGGTTCAATGTCCTTCTCTTCCACCTTCTATCTTACAAAGTGTTGATCTATTTCAATGTGTTTGGCACGACTGCGATAAATAGGATTAAAAGACATATTGATGGCACTTTGATTATCACATCAAAGAAGAGATTGAGAGACCGATTCCCCTATATCTGTCAACAAGTGCCTAATCCATGTTGTCTCAACTGTGCAACTGTCATTGATCTATATTCAGCCCCTGTGCTCGACCTGGCAATGACCTTTTGTTTCCTACTACTCCAGGAAACTAGATTCATTTTAATGAAAACACAATAGCCTGAGACTCACCCGCGTTCATCTGGATCTCCTGCCCAGTCTGCATCAATGTAAACAACGAGTTCATGTGCATGTTGTCCATTCATCCTCTTTCTATACAGAAGACTATCTTTGATAGTTCCCTTCAAATACCGAAGTATTTGTTTAACAACCTTCATATGTCCAACATGTGGCTCATGCATGAACTGAGACACCTGATTAACTGAGTAAACAATATCAGGCTGAGTGAAAGTGAGATATTGCAGCATCTCAACTATATTACGATATCCCGTAGGATCCTCGTATAAATCTCCATCTTGGGAATTGAGTTTCTGATGAAGAACACTTGGTGTGCCTAAAGGTTTGCAATCTTTCATACTTGCCTTGCCGAGAAAACCAATGGTGTACTTATGTTGGGTGAGAGTCATTCCTTCAGTAGTCCTGTCAACTTCAACTCCAAGAAAATATCACAGTTTACCAAGGTCCTTCATTTTAAACCTTTGATTCAAGAGCTCTTTGACCTGCTCAATATGATCTTTGGAGTTACCTATAATGATAATGTCATCTACATATATCAATAACAGGGTAACTACATCTTGGCATTTGAATATCAACATGGAGTAGTCAAGAAGGGATCAACTAAAATCATATTTTTGCACTTCAAGAGAGAAACTGTCAAACCAAGAACGAGACGCCTAATTTAAACCATATATAGCTCTCTTTAACCTGCACATATATTTCTTAGAATCTCCTTCTGCATATCTAGTGAGTTGCTCCATGTACACTTCCTCTTTCAGATCCTCATGTAGAAAGGCGTTTTTGACATCAAGTTGACTAAGTGTTCACTGATGCTCAATAGCTAAGGATAATATAATTCTGATGGTAACCATTTTCACAACCAGACTAAAGATCTCATCATAGGATGTCCTTGCTCCTGTGTGAAACCCTTTGCAACAAGTCTCGCCTTGTATCGTTCAATAGTGTCATCCGGTTTTACTTTATTTTGTAAACCCACTTATACCCAACTACATTTCTATCAGGTGGTCTGAGAACATCCCAAGTACCACATTCATGAAGGGCCTCCATTTCCTTATTCATCGCTTCGATCCATCTTTTGGAATTTGCGGTTTGATAAAAAGTTATGGGTTGATCTTCCTTACCCAAAAGAGGTTAGAAAAAGTTGAAAGTCCATTGAGAAATTCTCATAACTAACCCATCTTTCAATCCGATGTTGAGAGCGTGTAGATCTTCTGACATCAAATGTTGGAGTAGGGATGAAAGGGGAATTCATCTCCTAATTAGAAGTGGGGGGCACCTCCCTTTCTCGCAGAGAATAAACGATACCTACATATATTTCTGGTTCCAAGGATGGTTCAAATGTCATACTTTCCTGAGCCGTCAACTCGTTATCGGGCATGGTTTCCCCATTCCTTTGAATACAATCTAAAGGACAAACATCAAACAACAACAACTACGCCTTCATCCCAAAACAATTGGGGTCAGCGATATGAACCAAAAAAGAAATTCATTTTGGGTCTTCCACATGAATCTTTTTCCTCCAATCATTTCTATCCAATGCCATGTCCTCGGTAAGGTTCAAAGCATTCATATCCTTTACTATCATCTTCATCCAAGTCTTCCTAGGCCTACCCCGACCTCTTTTAACTAATATATTTTCCCATTTCTCCAACCTTCTAACTGGAGCATCATTAGGCCTTCGCCGAATATGTCCAAACCACCGTAAACGATTCTCTCGCATCTTATTTTCAATGGGTGCAACACCTACCTTCTTACATATCTCCTCGTTCCGAATCTTATCTTTTACTGTATTTCCACACATCCATCTAAGCATCCGCATCTCAGCTACACTCATTTTTTGAATATGATGTCTCTTGGCAGCCCAACATTCCGTACCATATAGTAAACCGGGTCTAATAGTCGTCCTATAAAACTTTCCCTTCAACCGCAATGGCATTCTACGATCGCACAACACTCCAGTTGCACTTTTCCATTTCATCCACCCAACCTTTATCCTATGATTTACATCTCCATCAATTTCTCCATACTTTTGAATGATGGATCCCAAATATTTGAAATAATCATTCACCGGTATTTCTTGCTCACCAAGCTTCACTACACTCCCATCACTACTTCGTTGCTTACTAAACCGACATTCCATATATTCAGTCTTACTCTTACTCAACTTAAAACCTCTAGCTTCCAATGTCTGTCTCCATAATTCTAACTTAGCATTAACCCCAGCTCTAGACTCATCAATCAAAACAATATCATCAACAAACAACATACACCACGGTACATTTTCTTGAATTGATCTCGTAAGCTCATCCATCACTATCGCAAATAGGAAAGGGCTTAAAGCAGATCCTTGATGTAACCCAACCGTTATCGGAAAATTGGTTGTCACCCACAAACATCATCAGTACTAAAAAAAAAGTTTAGAATTCGATCATGGGTGATAAACCTCAACTCTAGAGGAAGTGTTAGCCAGATGATCAAAGTTTAGTACATCAAAAACAACATTTCTAGATATCTTGATGTGCTTACTTAGGGGAACATAACATTTGTATTTATAATCACCTGCATATCCCACAAATCTGCACTTCAAGGCCTTGTCCTGAAACTTATGTCTCATTGAACTGTCAACATGAACATAACATACACAACCGAACACATGCAAATCATGATAATTTGGATGAACTCTATACAAAGAAAAATAAGGTGATTTGTTTTCCAAATAATCATAGGTAATTGGTTTATCATATAAACTGTCGAATCGAAAGCTTTTGCCCAGAAAGTAATTGGAAGATTACTATCATGCATCATGTTCATTACACTCTCAACAATATGACGATGCTTCCTTTCAGCAATCTCATTCTGTTGAGGTGTACGAGCGCAAGACACCCTCCTACTTATTCCATTAGTTTAGAGAAAATTAATAGTCATTTGAAGAGAACTCACCCCTTCTATCACATTGGAAACAAAGAATATTTTTAGAAAAATGATTTTTAACGAAGGAATGAAAATTCTGAAACAACTTAAAGGTCTCCGATTTGTATTTCATAAAGAAAATTCTTGTGTAATGAGAATAACTGTCAACAAATATAAGGTAATATCTAATTCCAAACATAGAGGTAACTGAAGCAGGACTCCAGACATCAGAACAGATAATTTTAAAAGGTCTTGAAGCTCTTTTATTAATAGAATGAAAATGTAGAACATGACTCTTACACAAAAGACAACTAGAATATTTTTTATCATCAACACTTAATCCTAAACTTGACTTGGGAATGAGACTGTTTGAGACAAGTTTTTTCAATAAAACGACTACTACAATTACCTAGACGACTATGCCAAAGATTTGGCTAAATACATTCAGAAACACTAAAGACATTTTTAGGAAGCACTGAAGAGGATGATGAGGGAAGCTTCAAGTTGGGATCAACAGGGCGAACGCGAGTAGAAGGATCCTCTTAAAAGATGTACATATTGCCATGTCGTTTTCCTTCAGCGAACGTTTCCCTCATGTTAAGATCCTTGACATGAACAAAAAAAGGAATAAACTTAACTGAAGCATTAATATCATCTACAAGCTTAGAAACAGAGACAATGTTTTTCTTAACATTAGGAGCATGAAGGACATTTGAGAAACTGAGAGAGGACTTTAACATAAGAATAACAAAGTTTCCAATATGGGAAATAGAATAGTGAGATCCATCCCCAATGACAAGATTATTTCTACCAACATAAGGAACAAGATTTAGGAGCTTACCAGCATCACCAGTAACATGAGTCGCTGCCCAGAATCAACATACCAAGTACCCTGATCATTTTGTTTTAGATTTTATTCTGCTAAGTCAGACAATAACAATTCATTTACTTTTTCACTGGTCTTTAGATTATTTGTCCCTTTCCTTGCCTCTGGATGAAGTGATTTTCCTTTATTTTGAGGGTTAAACCAACCGTTAGCATTGATATGCCCCTTTTGTTGCACAAAAAACAGGTGGGGATTGTCGTTTGCTTCTGTGAGTTAGGAGGTATGTTGGGTGTAGGTAATATTCCATGCCCTCCTTGTCCATTCCTTCTTTGACCTCCCTTTCCTCCAAAATCATAACTTCCTCGTCATCGCCCATAAGCAACCCCTGTGGCAAGAACATCTTGTGCTCCAACGTGAACATGAGGCTCTTTAGAAAATCCTTTTAAGGTCATCTCATATTGAAAGAGTTTGGCACGCAGATCTTCAAATGTAGATAAATCAGGTAAACACAATAAAGAGGTAACAATCATGTGATAATTATTAGAAATTGAGGGAGATAACCACCAACACCTGCTACAATCAGAAAGAAGAAAAGTAGAGGAGAAAATGAAACTGCCTTGAAGAAAATCGCCCACACACGGCAGGACGTGTTTCAATGTTATTAAAATAAAAGGAGTGCCCTAATACGCTTCACAAGAATACCCTTATATCTAATGGGTATTTACAACATGGTATACATTTAAGATATAATATAACAATGGATCCAAAACCAGATCCAATATCCATCTATAACCTTAATCATTAAATACACACGTGCTCTAATAGCCCCCCTCAAGTTGTGCATGGTGTTGCACCATGGACAACTTGCTTTTCAAAAACCAAAACCGACATTTCGTGAGCCCATTAGTAAGCAAATCTGCAATTTGATCTTCTGTTCAGACATAATGGGGCTCAATCTCTCCAGCTTCAATCTTTTTCAAATGAAATGTTGATCAATTTTAATATGCTTGGTTTTTCCATGATGTATGGGATTGAGGGAAATCTAAATGACACTTTGATTGTCACATAAAAGCATACAATTAGAAATCGACTCTTGTAGCTCTGTCAACATATGCCTAATCCATGATACCTCCGTTGTAGCAGCAACCATTACCCTGTATTCAGCCCTTGTACTAGACCGAGCTACTGCCTTCTGCCTTCTGCTTTCTGCTACTCTAAGAGACAAGATTAGGTCCAATAAAGACACAATGCCCTGAAACTGACCTTCTATCATCTGGATCCCCTGCCTAGTTTGCATCTGTATAAACACAAATGTCATGGAAGGGCTTCTAATAGTGACTTTTGGAATATAAGAGCCCATCCCCAAATAGTGCCCTTTAGGTGTCTTAATATTTGTTTCACTACTTCCATATGCCATGTTCTTGGCTTGTGCATGAATTGAGAGACTTGATTAACCGAATACGTGATATCAGGTCTAGTGAAAGTCATGTATTGTAACATTTCCACTAGACTCCAATACTTTGTTGGATAATGATACAACTTTCCATCCTGCGTACTTAATTTTTTATTAAGCTCACTCGGGGTGGCTAAGGGTTTACAGTCCTTCATCCTAGCCTTTTCCAACAAATCCATCGTGTATTTGTGTTGAGTCAAGGTCAGCCCCTGCCCTCGTTTATCCACTTCTACTCCAAGGAAATATTGAAGGTCTCGAAGATCCTTCATTTTGAATCCGACTCGAGAGATCTTTAATTTGCTGAATATGACTTGCACTACTCCCTGCAATGACTATACCATCAACATATATCAGCAAAAATATAGTAATTCACATACCTTGGAAGATAAAAAGGGAATGGTCTAAATGAGATCGATGGAAGCCATGCTTTTGAATCTCTAAAGAGAAGCTTTCAAACCAAGACTGAGATGCTTGTTTTAGGCCATAGAGAGCTCTCTCCAAATTTGCAAACAATCTTTAGGATTTCCCTCAGTATATCCTGGTGGTTGCTCCATGTAAACTTCTTCCTTTAAGTGTCCATGAAGAAATGCATTATTTACGTCTAATTGACTCATCCCCCATCCATGATGGACAGCTAATGATAGCATAATACGAATCATTTTCATCTTCACAACGGGACTAAAAGTCTCATCATAGTCCTGCCCAAACTCTTGTGTGAATCCCTTTGCTACAAGTCGCGCTTTGTATCGTTTCACACTCCCATCTGGTTTGTATTTGATTTTGTATACCCATCAAGACCCGACAACATTCTTATCTGAAGGTCTAGGAACTATCGTCCAAGTCTAGCATTGATACAATGCCTCCATTTCTTCATTCATGGCTTGAATCCATTTTTTAGAGTTGATAGCTCGATGAAAATTGATAGGCTCACATTCCTTCTCAATTTGAGATAAAAATAATTGAAAGTCCAAAGTAAAATTCTCAAATCTGACCCATCTCTCAATGGGATGATGAACTCTTTCTGACCGTCTGACAGATGGTGCTTCTAGGATGGGATTTATTGGGTCAGAGTCGGCTCAAAAAGAAAAAGAAAGACCTTGTCTTGTATCATCAGAGAAAAACATGCCTCTTTCTCCTCTTGTATAAACATGACTAGTAAATTTATTGACATTTGTGGAAGTCTGATTTTCTGCGTGGCTCCTGCACACAAGAGTGAGAGCCTTCACTGCCAACTCCAGAAAAAATACTCATGCTGAGCCACGGATCATAGAAGAGTGTCGATCTCGGGCTTAGTAAAAGCATCTTCTTTATTTCTAAAATCATTTTCATCAAAAATAATGTTTCTGGAGACTTTAATTCATCTACTAGCAGGATCATAGCACTGGTAGCCCTTGTAATCATCCGCATATCCAACAAACCTGCACTTTGTTGCTTTGGCCTGAAACTTATTACGCAAAGAGGCATCAATATGCACATAACATACACAACCAAATGCCCGTAGATCATCATAGATAGGATGCTTTCCAAATAAAACAAAATGTGGAGATTTGTTATCCAAAACAGCCATGGGCAAGCAGTTTATAATATGAACAGCTGAATGACAAGCTTCAGTCCATAGGCCCATTGGGAGACGACTTCCATGTATCAAGCTCATAGCACTTTCAGCAATATGGCAATGCTTTCTATATGCAATGCCATTTTGCTGAGGCGTATGTGGGCAAGACACTCTACGCTTAATTCCATTATCTTGAAGATAGTTGACAAAGTCCCGAGAGGAATATTCTTCCCCACCATCACATTGAAAGTGTAAAATATTACAAGAGAAATGATTTCTAACAAAACTATGAAAACGACAGAAAATATGAAAGACTTCAGATATATTTTTCATGAAGTATATCCATATGAAACGCGAGAAATTATCAATAAAAATAGCATAATATCTACTGCCAGAATGAGAGGATTTGGGAGCAAGTCCCCACGCATCGGAACAAACAATTTCAAAAGGCCTTGAAACTCTTTCATTTATTGAATAAAAGGGAAGAACATAACTCTTACATAATTGACAACTTGAACATTTTTTATTATCTGACTTGGAATTTAAAACAGACACAGGAAGAAGACCATTAGGCACAAGCCTTTCAACAAAAACCTGACTACAATGACCAAGGCGTGAATGCCAAAGATTTGGCCTATTACATTCATCCAAACTCAAGACACGGACATTTTGAGATGATGTAAAATGAGAAGATTGCTTCAAGGCTGAACGAACATGAGTAAAAGGATCCTCTTGGAAGACGTACATGTTTTCACGTAGCTCTCCCTTAGCGAACGCCTCCTTTGTTTGTAGGTCCTTGACATAAACAGAAGATGGAATGAATTCAACAGAAGAATTTGTATGGTCAACAAGTTTGAAAACTGAGACAATATTTTTCTTGATATTTGGAGCATGTAGAACATTAGAAAGTTGAAGACTTGAAGAACTAAACAGAGGAACAGTAACATTTCCAACATGAGTGATAGGGTGATGAGATTCATCTCCAGTAACAATGCTACTTTTACCAAAATAAGGAGTCAATGCAGAGAACTTACCCACATTACATGTGACGTGTGGCTGCTCCTGAATCGATGTACCATATTCCTTGATCGTCATGCTTCAAATCAAGCTCTGATAGAGTAGCCAAAAGGAGTTCCTTAACATCTCCACCTAGTTTAGATGAATTCTCCTCTCGTATTGTTGAACTCTCTTCCTTTTGAAACTTTCCTTTATTTTGGGGATTGTGCCAACAGTTTGCTTTTATGTGTCTACGCTTGTTACATAAGTAACAGGTAGGAATATTCTTAGCATTAAAGACTGATGCAACATTTGGAGTTAGCAGCAACCCACGACCACCCGTAACACCTCTTCCTCGTCCTATGCCTCCACCAAAGCCACTATCACTACGTCCAAAAGAAACCCCTATGGCAAGAACCTGACCACCATTCACATGTGACATCCCTTTTAAAGTCATATCATACTGAAGTAGTTTCCCTTGTAAATCTTCAAAAGATGGAAGGACTGACTAACATAATAAAAAAGTTGATAATACATGAAATTCTGGCCCCAGCCCATTCAATGTTTGTCCAACTTTGTCCTTACCTTCCACTTTATACCCAACGACCGCCAATTGATCAGTGATATTCTTGACCTGATTCAGATATTCAATGATTGACATAGATCCCTTGGTAAGTAGTTGAAACTCACATTGAAGGAAGGATATTCTAGCCTCTGATAACTGCGAATATGTTTTCACTAATTTATCCCATAAGTCTTTCATTGAACATTCATCAAGAATAGCAACCAACACCTCTTGAGAGAGAGTAGAGGTAATATATGCAACGGCGGCTTGGTCGCTTCATCCGGGCCTCATACTTAGGATTTGGCACTTGCCCTGTAGTGACAGCTCCATTTCCATCCTTAATTTCCTGTGCAACATACTCTAGTGGGGTTAAGATTGATTCATTAAGTGTCCAAAGAGACCTTGACTCTTAATGAAAGGTAGAATTTGTCTTTTCCAAGTCAAGAAGTTGGAAGTGGTAAGTTTTTCATAAACGAGTTAACCAAGGAAATTAGAGGAAAGACAGTTTTGAGAGGAAGAATCCATGATTGACAAAAAGGGAAAAAATAAAGTAAAGAAAAATCAACCACAGGCAGGCAATGTGTATAGTAAATCAACCAAAAGAGGCAGGTTGTGTGTATAGTTCTATGCAGTTCCTGTTCTAAAGAGACTTTAACTTTCCCTCCCGATATTAATACCTTTTTTCTTTTTTTTTTGGAATATTAAATCTGATTTGTATAAGTGAATTCCGACTTCAGGGCTGCAATAGGATTCAAAATGAGAGACACACATCAAATGCAATATGGCATGAAAGAATGCAACATGGCGTGGAAGACAGTTTATGGTGTTGTCAACTTGCAGCAAAATCAATAAAAGGATATATAAGGAAGAGGAACAGATGCAGGAAGAAAAGAGTGTAAATCAAAAGGGATAAGAACAAAGATCTGAATATGATTGGATTTGATTATCATGCAATAAAACAAACAGATCTTATCAGTTGTAGATTAAAGAGAAAGGAAGGGCAGACGTTGGTCAATATGTAGACTTCAGAAGGATTCCAGATCTGATCAATTAAACATTTTCCTTTTTTTTTACGTTAGAGGCAGAAAGAAAGAAAGACGAAATGTGCGAAAGATATGCACGTGTAGAAAGGATGATGCAAGCAAAACACGAAGAGCAGATGAAGTAGAAATAGATTCCCAATATGAGATTAGGGACAGAAAAAAGACAACTGAAAAAAAAGAAAGCTTAGTGCAGAGAAAGATGACTTGGAAGACGAAAGTCTAGAGACACACCTTCTGGAATAAAATCAGCCCTTGGGATCAGATCCACTCTGATACCATGTCAGAAATTGAGGGAGATAACCACCAGCGCCTATTGCAATCAGAAAGAAGAAAAGTAGAGAGTGAAACTGCCTTGGGGAAAATTGCCCACACACGGCACGACGTGTTTCAATGTTATTAAAATAAAAGGAGTGCCCTAATACGCTTTACAGGAATACCCTTATATCTAATGGGTATTTACAACATGGTATACATTTAAGATATAGTATAACAATGGATCCAAAACCAAAAACAATATCCATCTATAACTTTAATAATTAAATACACATGCTCTAATAAAAATCAGGCCCCAGTCCGCTCAAAGTCTGTTGCACCATATCTTTGTCACTTACTGCACAACCCACGATGGCTAGTTGATCAATGGTCTTCATTTTGTTAAAGTATTCCATGATAGGCACGGAGTCCTTTCTCAACATTTGAAATTCCCTTTTTAAAAACATAACCCTAGCCTGAAAAATTTGAGAATATGTATGAACCAGTCTATCCCATAACTACATAGTCGAACATTCATCTGGAATTGCCACAAGCACCTCTTGTGACAGTGTAGAAGTAATATAAGCAACCAGTGTCTGGTCCCGTTTCATCCAGGTAGCATACTCTAGGTTTCTGACATATAAAATAGAAGATTCTTCATTACCATTCTTGTCTTCCTGTGACATGTGTAATGAAGTATGTGAAAGAATCAAGAATGCAAATGCATTCACAATGTCCAACACATGGACTTAGCACAAGAGGATAAATCCACTAAAGGGACAATATGAAAGGCCTTGCAACAAGGCTACACATAAAATAAATACTCCGTTTATTGGAGAGGAGCTCTCTAAAAGCATGAGAAAATACAAGGGGGATGCACCCCTATTTATACACAAGGAGGCACTCAAGGGGCTCCCAATAGAGTCGTTGGGAGCCCCCAACAGTCACAATTGTGACTGTTGGGGGGCCCAATGACTCTAGGGTGGGGCCCCTTAAGTGGCTCAAAAAAATACAACAACAACAACAACAACTACGTCTTCATCCCAAAACAATTGGGGTCAGCGATATGAACCAACAAAGAAAATCATTCTGGGTCTTCCACATGAATCCTTCTCTTCCATTCATTTCTATCCAATGCCATGTCCTCGGTGAGGTTCAAAGCATTCATATCTTTTCCTATCACCTCCATCCATGTCTTCCTAGGCCTACCCCGACCTCTTTTAACTAATATATTTTCCCATTTCTCCATCTTTCTAACTGGAGCATCATTAGGCCTTCGTCGAATATGTCCAAACCATCGTAAACGATTCTCTCTCATCTTATTTTCAATGGGTGCAACGCCTACCTTCTTACGTATCTCCTCATTCTGAATCTTATCTTTTATTGTATTTCCACACATCCATCTCAGCATACGCATCTCAGCTACACTCATTTTTTGAATATGATGTCTCTTAGCAGCCCAACATTCTGTACCATATAGTAAAGCGGGCCTAATAGTCGTCCTATAAAACCTTCCCTTCAACCGCAATGGCATTCTACGATCGCACAACACTCCAGTTGCACTCTTCCATTTCATCCACCCAACCTTTATCCTATGATTTACATCTCCATCAATTTCTCCATACTTTTGAATGATAGATCCCAAATATTTGAAAGAATCATCCACCGGTATTTCTTGCTCACCAAGCTTCACTACACTCACATCTCTATTTCGTTGCTTACTAAATCGACATTTCATGTATTCTGTCTTACTCTTACTCAACTTAAAACCTTTTGCTTCTGATGTCTGTCTCCATAATTCTAACTTAGCATTAACCCCAGCTCTAGACTCATCAATCAAAACAATATCATCAGCAAACAACATACACCACGGCACATTTTCTTGAATTGATCTCGTAAGCTCATCCATCACTATAGCAAATAGGAAAGGGGCTCAAAAAATGATTTTAAAAAAATAAAAAAGAAAAGAAATACAGAAAAAATAAAAAGAATAAAAACAAGTACCCCTATCGAGTATTTGTGAAAAGACTATCGGGTATTATGGTGTAAATATATATATATATATATATATATATATATATATATATATATATATATATTGTTACAATTGTTTTAACACCCACCCTCAAACTTTACGGGGAGATGACCGAAAGTTTGTCAAGGAGAAACAAGAAGCGAGGAGCAGGAAGTGCTTTGGTAAAAAAGTCTGCAAGCTGATATTCAGAAGTGACGTATGGCAGTGTAACTGTCCCACAAAGATACTCATCCCGAACATAGTGACAGTCCATTTCTATATGTTTAGTTCTCTCATGAAAGGTGTGGTTGCTAGCAATATAGATCGTACTTTTGTTGTCGCAACAAAACTTCGAAGCACCGAAAATTTCAACTCCCATATCTTGAAGAAGACTTCGAAGCCACACAAGTTCCATTGTAGCTGTTGTCATGGCCCGATACTTAGCTTTAGTGGAGGACAACGAGACTTTCTGTTGTTTCTTGCATCTCCAAACAATTAGCGAATCTCCTAAAAAGACGCAAAAGCCAGTAGTTGAGATTTGATCATTTGGGTTTCCTCCCCAATCAGCATCAGTATTGTTGAGATTAGGTGGTTTTAAGTTTAAGTCTTCTTAGATTAGAGGTTATTTGAAATTTTAATTTAATGATGGACTTAGATGTAATTTATTCTTTTTGGCCTCTCTCTATTTAACATAGAGAGTAGCCCTAATAACAGATTAACGAGTTCTTTTATTGTGCAGTCGACTCTCTCCTTTTCTCTCTCTCTCTCTACCCAGGTGTCTGCGCATCACATCTACCTTCTACATGGTATCAGAGCCTTTGATCTCGAGAGCGTGATAAATAGGGATTGATCTTCACCAACGAAAAAAAAATATTGAAATCAGGTTTGTTTTTTTTTGTGTAAGATCTGATAACAGATCTGGGATTTGACCCAGATCTGTCATCAGATCTAAGGGAGCAGATGTGGATGCGTGTCTTTGGTCTAGTAGCCGTAACCCTTGAGCTCCTCAGTTTGGAGTATTTTTTTTCTACCGTGATTTCCTGCTGTTTGGGAGTAGCAGCAATCTCATTTCCTGTGTTGTTGCGTGTGATCGAGATTCATTCCCTGTGTTGTTGTGTGTGATCGAGATATGACTGATTTGTTTAACCGTGACCTGAAGAACTGATATTCTTATTGGTTGTCGAGCTTTATATGTTTGGGAGCAGCAGTTGTCGTGATTCCTTTTTTGCGTCTGCATATTATCGTTGGTCGTGATTCCCTGGATTTTAGTTGGTTGTTTTATTTCAGAATATGGATTTCAACAGCCGTAATTCCCTGATGTGCCGTGGTTTTTTTTTAAACATGTGTGCTGTGAAAGAAGCATGTTAGTTTTAGTTGATCTTTCTGTCGTGGAAACAGCAGGCGTGATTCCCTGTTGTGTTTGAAAATATCTCTGTTTGTGGGTTGTTGTTCTTTCTGTCGTGGAAACAGCAGGCGTGATTCCCTGCTGTGTTGGAAAATTCTTCTTGTTTGTGGGTTGATGTTCTTTACTGGTTGTCATATTGCCTAACGCGTGATTATAACACTTGTTGTTCAAGTGAGGTAATCTGATTTTTTTTTGTTTGCTGTAATAGAATTACATCTTCAGTATGGCTGAAACTTCGAAATGTGATTCCAAAATTGAACATATTGGGGAGTAAAGGATTTTGCCAATCCCTTCTCGTACGGCTCTTCTGTAAGGTTCAATGAAACCAACTATGCCAGGTGGTCCAGAACTTTTATGATGTCGGTATCTGGACATCGTAGAAAACATATTTTGTTGGAAGACGAACCCACTGAAAAATTGGGAAAATATGTTACTTGGGATGAAGATAATGACATAGTTATGTCATGGATCATGAATAGTGTCGAACCCCATATTGCAGATGGATTAATTTACTATAATACAACCAAACTGATGTGGGACAATCTTCGAGATACATACTCACAAGAAACTAATGTGAGTCGTATCTTGCAAGTCGAACAGGAGATATATAATTTGCAGCAGGGAGATCAGACCTTGGCCCAGTATTATGCCTCTGTCAAAACTGTGTTTGAAAGATTCAACGCTCATAGGCCTCTTTGTTGCTCAAAGCAAAAGGATCATCAAGAACAAACTATGGTTGTTCGCTTTCTTACAGGTCTCTCTTCAGAATTTTCTGTTGCAAAAGTCCAAATGTTGACTAGATCAGATGTACCTACTCTTGCTGATGTATACAATCGTCTGAGTAGACTTGCGATTTCTCTTCCACAATCTCAGTCTGTGACTCAGTCATTTGCTCTTGTTGTCTCATCTGGTTATGGGCGTGGAAATATTCAGAATATCAGAGGACGAGGTCGTGGACAAGGTATGGGAGGCAGAGGAAAGCCTCAATGTACATTCTGTGGAAAATCTAGACATTTAGAAGATCATTGCTGGGATAAGCATGGTCGGCCAACCTCTTCTTCATCAAAGTCATATGCTCCTAAAGCAAATATTACTACTCTCGAGGCAACAAATGTACAGGATAATATCTCTGCAAGTGACCGTAGTATCACCCTCAGTCATGCTGAATATGATGAGTTGATAGCTCTTTGTCCTTTGAGTTCCACTCCTCCTGTAGCTGGTGTTGCCTACTCAACAGAAAATCATCTTCATCCGACTGACAGTAAGTGGATTATTGACTCTGGTGCATCCAGATACTTGTGTGGAAATTCACTTGTTTTTTCATATCTAAAGGATATTACTGTTCATCGAGGAGTCTCATTAGCCGATGGGAGTTCCTCCCCGGTTGTTGGTCAGGGAAATATTTTTATATCCTCCTCCTTACAGTTGAAAAATGTTCTTCATACTCCAAACTTTCCTCAAAGTTTACTCTTTGTTAGTTGCCTTACAAAAGAACAAAATTGTAGAGTAATATTTGATCCGATGGGTTGTCATTTTCAGGATTTGCTGACGGGGAAGAAGATTGGTGGAGGCTATGAAGAAAATGGAGTCTACTACCTACATCATCCAGTGGGTAATGTTCATGCTGCAGTGAAACACTCATTCAATCCTGTTCAGTGGCATCGTCGTCTTGGTCATCCTTCATTGTCAAGCTTCATTCGGTATTTCCTCAAATTCCTTCCACTACATCATTTCAGTGTGAAGCATGTCAGTTGTGCAAGCATCATCGAAGTTCGTTCCCTTCGAGTCAGAGTCAGTCTAGTAATAAAGTTTTTGAACTTCTTCATGCAGATGTATGGGGTCCTAGTAAGATTCCTACTAGGACTCAGTGTCTATACTATCTTGTTATTGTTGATGATTTCTCTAAGTTTTCATGGGTGTTTTTAATAAAAGAACGATATGAAGTTCCAAGTATTATCAAATCCTTAATTCTTGAAATAAAAACTCAGTTTGAATCTATTGTCAAGATTGTTCGCACTGATAATGCTCTTGAGTTTAAATCAAAAGTTCTGTTACAATTTTACCAAGATCATGGCATTCAACCCCAAACTTCCTGTGCCTATTCATCTCAACAAAATGGGGTGGCTGAGCGAAAACATCGGCACCTGCTTGATGTTGCCTGGACCATTATGATTTAATCTAATGTTCCTACGTCATACTGAGGTGATGCGATTACCACTGCTTGTTATCTGATCAACCGCATGCCTTCATCTTCTGTGGGTGATCAAATTCCATTACATATCCTAAAACCTAATGCCCCACTCTTCTCTTTCTCGCCAAAAATATTTGGATGTGTTTGTTTTGTACACAAACTTGGCCCTGACCGTGATAAATTAGCTACTCAAGCTACAAAATGCATATTTATAGGTTATCCCAAAAATCAAAAGGGATATTGATGTTATGATCCTATTTCTCACTGAGAGTATGTCAGTGCGGATGTATCTTTCTTGAAATCCACTCCATATTACTCTAGTACCGGTTCCCCGCTACAGGTTGATCCAGCTTAGTCTTTTCCATTACCTATACCTCCTTTTCCTTTGGAATTTGTGCCCTCATTACCGAACCAAACTTCATCCTCTTCAAGATTTAATAATCCTCCATTGGTATATGTGCGTAGAGCTCCAC